>NC_137608.1:31888268-31915768 GCF_963280865.1 Gymnoscopelus braueri
GGATAGGTGACTTGATCTTACCATGGTGATGTACCAGTTGTTGACTAACTGTCAGTTCAAACAGTGTCACTAGAGAGAGAAATAAGACAAGCAAATGGTCAGTTTGGTAAATGTACAGATTTATAGGTAAAGAGAAAAAGGGGAAAGTTTTTCTTTCATGGCTTATTAAGTCAAGCATGGGTGTCCCATGTGGTACTGTGATGCTCTGATTAAAAGCACCAACCAGATGTATAGCATAACAAAACAGCAACAAGTAGGGTGTTTACCAAAGCTGCTGAGAATGTTGTTGAAGTTATTGAGATAATAGTAGCCTTCCTCCAGCACTGTCTTGTTGCCTATGGTGACGTTGATTTGTCTGTAGGAGTCTGCGACTGTACTGGTGCTGAGGGGTTGATTGGATAAGGACTACAGTTAGTAGAAGTCAATCGTTAAACTATTTTGTTTGGAGAAGGGGGGGCTGGGGTTAATGGCATAGATACTGTTGAGGAACACCAGTGAAAGTGGGAATAAATCAGAAGTAAAGCGTACCGCTGTATGCATTTCAGTCATTTCAGTCATTTCAAACAATTACAAATGTATGCTAGCAGCAATCATATGCGTATATGTGCTGAGTCTGACGGGGGTTGCCAACTCACTTGCAGCAGTTTGGGTAGATCACATCAGCAAAGAACTCCATCCCAACAATGGCAAAGGAGTAGTAGAAGATGATCAGGGTTAGGCCCAGGACTTGCCATCCTGGGAAAAGCTCAAACATGGTGTCCAACACATTACGATACCTCTGCTTTATCTTAAACAACCTGGGAGCAGGGGAAAGAGAGAAGTATGCATATAAGTAGTACAGCTATATGCAAAACAGAGCACATGAATAGGACATTGGATTGAGGCCCACCTGAGAAGCTGAAGTGGTCTGAGCACTACTATGAAGTAGAAAGGTTCCATGTCGAAGGCAAGAGCAATCAAGCCCATGAAGGCAAACACAGTCACGGAGAAGTCAAACCTTGTTTGAGGAAGAACAGCAGTTAGGAAACAACACAGTAGAAATTGGGTTTGATGTATTGTAAAGATGTCACACGTGAGAGAGGGCAGTACTCACAGATTCCACCCGGAGCAGAAATAAGCAATCGGCCCCAAACCTGTTATTTTCATTAACACCTCCACACCATAAACTGGAGAGAAAGTGGTGTGAACAGAGATGGAGTCTGTGTGGGATGTGTGTCAAGTACTTAACAAATGCTGATGACCAGCATAGGTCACATGTTGATAATGGGGCCGTGTCCGCAAAAAGTGTTTTTTTAAAAAGCATCTTTCTGGCATGGTAAAGACGTGCTCCTCTTCCCAGCGCAAGCATCGCGTTTCAGTGCTCTCGAGCCCAGCTTGTTTTGGCGGAGCGCTCCAAGCAGAAATATTTCAACTTTTCGAGAGGCGCGCCGCTCATCCATGTCACGTTTGATCCCCGGGCTGTGTCTGACAACCCAGTCTTAAACAACCTGACATTGAATCGCTTCCACAACCATGAGAAGTCCATGCTTACAATTGTTTCAGCTAGACTATTTGCGCTAATAAGGCAGATATAACACGGCGTTTGAGCACAGCAACGGTTAATAGGTTCTAACATTGCAGGCATTCATATAAACGCTCTGAACATGATATCCAAAGCGCTCCTCCACTCATAAAATGCTTTCTGTGGACACAGCCCCCTATTATGGCTTCTGTATGCGAGCGAGATACAGGACAAGGCATACTCACTGGTGAGGAAGACAATGTAACTCCATGGAACAATTCTGGACCAGGAAAATCCGGCTGTAGGAGGAGAGGGAGAGACAGAGGTCACAGGCCAGGAGAACCACACAGTCTTCTCGACTACCACAATCAAATCAGTGTCGCTGGAAGGGTCTTACTATTTAGCATGTATGTCTCAACAAGGATCCACACGCCATTAACAGCCACCACCACGTCTGCAGGTATGAGAAGAGAGGCATATAAATTAACCACTTTGACCCTGATGTCCCTATCTTTCCATATTGCTTAAAAAGTGGTATGTTGAGTATAATGAATGAATGCACTCACACATAGCATATTGGAAGGCCTTTGACTTCACCAGAAGGTTGATGCCTATTAAAATTGAACGCATAAAGAAATATATAGACAGTATATATATGTGATCACTGCAGATAGTGGGACCCAGACGGAGGAATGTAGAAAAGGAACATGTTCACATTATTCGAGAAGAAGCGAGAATTCACCTTTGAAAATGAGGAAAGTTGTGTGTGGAAGGTCATCAAACCAGTATTCTCCACTTCGTCGCGCCTGGCCATCAAACACAGAGAACCATTTTTGCGGACAAATAAAATCACAGACACACAGGGAATGGAATAGTGGAAAAATGGAATGTGTATCTAAACAGGTTGAGTTAATTTGAACTTACTTTCCATTTAAGGCCAATGACCTCATAGAACTTATAAAAGTCATCTAGGCTGTAACAGAAAGAGGGGCAGAGAATGAGATAGAACTAGGAATAAAAGTTTAGGGCCGGATTCGATTCATACACTCAGTGGTAACCGCTTACTTGGTTGAGCCACCAGGGGTCTCTACAGTACAAAGTACTTAAAGGTAGTGTAAGTGATATTTTTGGGTTAAAACAAAATGTTTTTTGTGAAAAGGTTAAAGCTCTATATTCTGATAGTAATCATTGCTATATATGTTCAGTAACAGGGGTCTTCCCGTTTCTCCAGCAGCTCTTTAATAAACAGAAAATAAATGTTCAGGTGGCTTGCCAATTTTATCCAATCAGAAGGAGAGAGAGTACCCTAGCCTGACACTAAGCCTGAATTCTCATTTTGTTTCATTCCATCATTCAATCTGAAAACCCTCTCAGTGCAGCATGGCCAAAGTGGGAGTCTTTGGCGATTATCCCAATCCCGATTGGGCCGGTTAGATTTTCAACCGAGAAAACCTCGCCTTTCTACAGCATCACCAGACCCTGAATGCGAGGCTAGTGATTCACGGACTGGGGACATTTATTAGCTTAAAATTTTAAGTGTTCCAGGTTAAATTTTGCCTGCTCATTTATTTTTGTTATCACTCCCAATTTCACTTGTTTATCCTGTATCCTGCATGAGTTATGTCTCCTGATTGGATAAAATGGCTATCCTGACCTGAAAATGCATTTTCAGGTCAGGATATGCAGTTTACTAAAGAGGCTGTTACTGAAGAAACTATAGCAATAATTACTATTACTTATCAGAATATAACGCTATTTAACTCACTTACTGCTCCTTTAATAGGAAGCTTGTGTGTAATGCTGGTACCTAAGCATTGGAGCCCCTGAGATGTTGAGAGCTTTAAATGTGAGAAAGCGGTCTCTTGCGGACATTCGCGGCCTGTAGAAGCGCATTAGGCCATCAAACTGCTTCAGAGAAACACCCATCGGCCTCTGGTGACAACACACACACACACACACACACACACACACACACACACACACACACACACACACACACACACACACACACACACACACACACACACACACACACACACACACACACACACACACACACACACACACACACACACACAGAGGAATATACGATGAACAGGTGATGCATGCAACAGCTATGACTGCTTTTTGAATTCATGTCGATGTTATTAAACAGGGACAACTGAGGGCATACCTGTCGGCTAACAAGCAGCTGGAAGGCATGGTCAATGGCTGAGCGTTTGTGAAGCAGTAGAGATTTAAACTTCATCTTTTCAACGCCGTTAAATGTATCAAACACCACTGCCAGGAGCTGTGGAGGGAACAGAGACATTGTAATGTAGTAATAGTTTCAAGTTTGGAGTTGGACTGTTGACACTATATCTACAGATGTTTAGATATCAGAACATTGAAGATAGTGAGAGCAGGCTGTGTGCAGTACCAGGTTCATGATGAAGTACAGTTCTATGGAGAGGTAAACAATGAAGAAGACACAGGACCAGCGATTTCTAGAGTATGCTGGCATCATCACATCAGGGAAGCTACAGGAAACAGGGAAGATTGTTCTCAACCAGTGACAAAAGTTATACAACAGCAATGGTTACAAAAAAAAAAGAAAAAATATCTGGAAGCAGGCCAAACAGACTTGTGCTATGGAAAACATTAAAGTTGAGCAACGGAAGTAGGAAGGAGATGATGCGTATAGCTTGCATGTCATCTGAGCAAAGGGCAATGTACAATACAGTGTGTTCTGTTGTGCTTACTTTGCTGTGGTCAGCAGTACAAAGAGACTGACAATGCTGTTCTCCAGAGTGTTGAAGTACTGTGGGGAGAAGAGCGGACTCAAATCAGGAAACTTTGACCACAACTGAGACACAACTTGCATGGAAACCAAACCCCTAAACACATAACATAACACAACATAGCCCAAACAAACTAATGTCACCCAGACTAAACTATCAGACGTACCGGGTCAGCAGTGTTTGGAGAGAAGAGGCAGAAGCCTGAGAGGAGACAATGGACTATAGTCAAACAAACACAGAATAACAGAAAAACTGTACAGTACTCTATGGCTGAAAGCGGACAGTCCAATGATGAATTGACCATATTCACCCTGTGGCAATTTTGCTCGTGTCATGACGTAAGAGCAAAATGTTCACTGTGTCAATATGGTTAAATCAACTCGGAAGAACAAAAGTGTGCCAGCTTACAATTTTTTTTTGCTGTATTTAGTGACAGAAGGCCATAGTAGAAGACGTGACACTTACCCAAGATTGCAAATATAATCATGAAGAAGAGTAGCAGTAAGAGGATGTCAATGAAAGGGGGGAGCGACTGGAAGATCTGACGCAAGTTTCTAATTGGAAAAAGGAAGGAGCAGACTTGTCATTAATGAGAGTGCCCAATTATAAAATGATCAGCGATTTGTGTGTGTATATATACGGCATATATTATACATCTGGTGTTGAATATATTGTTATGAACCTGCGCACTGCACCACAATATCTGCAGTCCACCAGGAATATGGGTCTGAGAGCTCTGGTCACACGCAAGTGAGATGTCTGTCTGATGAGAACCACAATGGCCTCAACGAACTGTAGCAGCAACACGCATGTCTATGTCACAGAGAAAAGAGATGAGATCACTCAGAAAGTTATACATTATTACATATCTTGCGCATTCTTTTACATTTTTTCCCCAATTTAGTCATTGTCATGTTTATAATCCCTGTCACTACCAAACCCTATTGTTTGGTATAGGGGGGTATTTTGACAACCTTGTCTCCTCTGATACACCCACTTCTTTTAATCTGACCTGTTTCAACAGGAGAGCATAACGCATGAGGAGGAACACCCTATCCCTACTATACTATCCACACTGCTTCCTGGTGCTTTGACCAACCAGTAGAAATCACTAGTACAGTGGCAGAGATTGCCCTCCCCTGCAGGCTTCCAAACCACGAACACGCCGTGGATGTGCTCGTCCAAGCCAGAGGCACCACGGAGGAATCAAATCCGTCTCCACGTGGTGAGCAGGTCATTTACCCCTGCACCACATGGACACCCTAACACTGTTACCTAATGTCATCTTCAGGTATCAGAGGTGCATCCGTTACCTTCACCATGGTCCTCTTATGTCGTATGAAGGTGTGGAAGCCTAGCCAACGTAGCTTCATGCATAGTTCAAACGCCACCATGACCAAAGCTAACAGCTCCAGAGTGGCATGGACCTACAAGAAGCATGACATACACAAAAATAGACTACAGTTATCATTATCATTTATTATCTACAAGCTCACAACATGTCACAATGCAACACATTGTGAGCTTATAGATCTGCTATTTTTTAAAACATTTTTAAGTGAAAGGGAAAGTGCTTAAGTCTGTCTGTGTGTTTTATAAATATTTAACCAATGCAAGTATTAACAAGAACTTGTGATTAAAATAACCATATTGGATTCATATTGGAACACAGTTAATTTTTTCCATTTTCTGAAAAGTAACAGTTTTGGACAAACAAAGGTTTACACCCGAAAGCGACGATGTGCAAATGTGTGTCCACTTACATAGACGTCCAGGCGAAGCGATGGCACAGCGGGAGCCTCGCACAGCGACAGCACCATCAGCAGCACACCTGTCAGCAGCTCCATCATGTAGAACAGGTGGTTGTGAGCAAACAGGTATGCTGCCAGCGCCTTGGGGTTCCGAGGGTGGGTGAAGAACTTATCATTGTTTTCCCCTTCCTACACACACAGTACATACAGTAGAGAGCATAATGAGGTAGGGCTGTGTCACGATCATGACATTTTAGGTGACGATAATTTATCGCACAAATAATTGCGATGCTTTTACACAGGACAGTTATGGCAAATAAAATAAATATACAAAGAAATGACTGACATTTAATAACTTTATACTTTCAAAATTGCTAAAAAAATGTGGAAAGCATAGCAAGCATAGCAGATCTACAAGCTTTTTGAATATGTATGAAAATGTTTCAACATGGAAACGTTTATGACGATTATGCAAAATTATTGTGATTATCTTAAATAATTGCAATCATGTAATAATTGTGACAGGCCTACATATAAGAAGCAGCCGCAGACATAAGCAACATTTGTCTTGGGATTTTCTATTTAAACACTGTCACTTGCAGCTGCAACAGAGCAGAATGGGCTCTATTAAAAGGTACAAAGTCCAGAGGATATAATAAAAAACATTATCATATGATCACATGAGCTAAAGGCTACTAGTTATGGAGGTTCTACTATTTAGTTACTTTAATAACAAAAAAAAAGATGGGACAGTCCAGTGCTTGTGAATACCTGTAAATAGATAGCTGCCTCTTGGTAGTTCATCTCCCAGCTGTGTTGTAATGATGCATTTTGGGCTCTGCAGTTTTGTGGGCCAGGCGTTGGAATCACTGCATTGTTTATTATATCGTAATTGCCACCTCCATCTAGAAAATAAGAACAAAGTGTCTACTATATACATATACAGTATGTGTTGTCACATACTGTGTGTGTGTGAGATATATATATGTATATATATATATATATATATATACACACACACACACACACACACACACACCACACACACACACACACACACACACAGACGTATGTACTGTATGTATAGATTGATATATGAGCATCACTGTAACTATAGGCTGTAGTATAATAGTCCCTATTTATACAGAAAATCTAAAATTTTGGCAATCGTTGTGAATAAAGTTACTTCATTATTAGAGACATACTGTAGACAAACTCTACAGACACACACATATTCAAGGGTGCGTGCCTACCGATGCAGTCTAGTTCTAAGTGTAGGATATAAGAGTTGATTACAACTGGACTCTCCTCATGGATCTGACTCTGATGCTGTTCAGCTGTTTGTGTTTGCTCAGACAAGCACTCCATGGCTCAGCCTGGATGTGATTTGTCTCAGCATATGTGAACGTATTACAGTCCCCCGAAGTCCACCACGGACAATGTGTGTGTCATTCACAGTCCACAGGTCCAGCTCCAGTGTTCACACCCCCCCGAGGATACAGACAGGAAAGCATTCCACTCAACACTGATGTCCTTTCCAGAAAACAGCCACCGGTGTTGCCACTGATAATTAGAGTCTTCTTGTGAACTACTTCTTTCACAAATAGTTTCTCCTGCTAGAAAACAACATGTTTTTCAAACAGCAAGTTGGGTTGCAGATCATGATGCCAGCAATGGAGGAATAACAGAACTGTCACATTACCTCCAAAAGTTACCAACTGCCACTGCAGTGGAGTTTGAACGTTGAACCCTGTGCTGCCTGTAAATATTATATAGTAAATTTTTATCTGAGTGCTAGACTCACTCAACACAGCACCCTTCCTTAGCTGATGCCAACAGAATGTGGTGAAGTGTATTGACTAGACGAGGAAGATCTATTAATCTATTTATGGCTCTTTCAGTTTCAACACACAAGAGGAAGTAGGCATATAACACTGTAATTTAGTTCCACAAATTCCATAAAGAGGCCACTTTTATCTTAAGCGACTGGACATAATAAAAAAAAAAGGAAAATATATTAAATCAACTCCAGTTCAACACCTCCAGTTTCCATCTGTATGTTCAAGGAAGATATTGCAGTCCATTATGTCTTCGCCAAACAACTAGTCCACATGTTTCCGTGGTCAGTACACGTTTCAATCGGAATGAGTCTGTCAGTGTCCTCTCGCCACATTCATGTCACGTTGCTGCCCCAGGCAGTAATCCTTAGAATAGAAATTAAAACATGTAGGAGAAGAACAGAATAGAAAAGGTAAAGATTGGTCCCTGGAAGTCAGCTGTGGTATATTCCTGTATGACAGCAACTGAATCAGCCTCAGTAAAGATCAAACTCTAGTCCAACTGAGGACTGACTAGCTGTTATTCCGACAGGAGCAAAGCCACTATCCGCTGTGCGCTATTCCAACCCATCATTTGTTTGAGAACAATAATGCGTTTGTTGCTGCCAGTCAATAACACAGTGAGGTCAGGCCCTGAGCCCGCTCTTCCAAAACAAACACACTTGTCTATGGTGACTGGTTCTCAGTAAAAATCCTTTATTCTTCTTTTCCTTTTCAGAACGATGGCCAGCGTTCAACAACAAAGAAACCAAACACCACACTTTCTCCCTAGCCAGTGAGAACCATCCTAGATTGAACTGTGCTGTCCAAATGGTGACTTATTTTTCCCTCTGTCAGTGTTCATACTCCCTCCCTGTCTCCAGAGAACTCCCACAGCAGCAGCCAGCAAGAACACACTGATCAATCCTCCCTGTCTCAGGGAAGTTCCCACTCCCTGATATCCTGGGGGGAAAGGAGAGATCTCCTCTTCCTGTTCACTTGCAGAGCAGGAAAACAAGACACAGTTGTGGTATGGAGGTCTGGTCTCACACACACATGCTCAGCGAGCCCGAGAGTTGACCAGAGACTGCAGACATTGACACACACACACCACAAATGCTGCCCATGATGAGCATGGGGTAATGGGGCCACTCATACACACTGCTGAGCCTGCACTTTCCTGCACGGGTCAGTTTGTAGTGTATATGTGAGGGATACAAAGGCAGCAGGATTACAACATAGAGTGGACACATGACACACGGACACGTGATCTCAGAATTATGGACATTTCTATTTTCCCTTTCAAAACAACAGTGTTCCCTGATTGCACCTGGCAACCAGCATCACATCCTCAGAGGGAGGCTTTCAACATCATCTCCTACGACAGCATGGGGTGGCACACCTCTGGTATGTAGGCAGGCATGCAACAATATACAATATACTACTATCACAAAATACACTGACTGACATACACAAATTCCCAACAAGCATTGTGGAGATTTAAAAAAACAAAAGTATAATTCTCATTTATATTCACTTTAATCAGATACAATGAACTTCAACTGGGAAACAAAGTTATACATGAATGAATATTACAGGTTTCTGACAAACAAGTCAGTCTTTATTCACGTGTTTTTTTGTTTTGTTGTTTGGATCATGAGTGCAGCAGGCAGGCAGCCAGCCAGCCAGCAGTGTTAGAATGAGACTACAATGCCAGACAGTAAAACTTACTCTCATCTCCCCTCTCTGTGTCGTCGCTAAGCAAACCGCTGTTGTCGTCGTCCCAGTTTAAGATGAGAGGCACATCGTCATCCGTCTCCATTCTTCAACAGCACACGTAAAAAGCCACCGCGATCTCCTAAAATGCCACTTTGCCTCTGCAGCGTTATATATATATCGCTGTATTTAGGCAGATAGCTTGAGTTTTCTAACTAGATAACGGTACAAACTCCCGTGCTAACCGTAGCAGGACATGACATCTTGAGTGCGCACTCTTCTTCGCTAATAGCTAATTAGTTGCTAGCATGCGAGCAACTTTTGTACGTTTGTACAGAAACCGCTATCTAAGGATAACAACTAGTTAGCGAGATGTCTTTCTGCTTGTGTGTGATGCAAAACCTAGATAAAGCTAGTCTGACCAGCGGGGGAGCTTGTTTGTTTCGGTTTGTGTCTTTGGTCTTGAGGAGATGACATCTGTCATCGACCCACTGTCATTCACGGCACAACTCCTGCTGCGTCTCTCTCTGCGCCCATAACGACCATCACACCACATCATCACATCACAGAACAAACACAACACAGGCGTTTTTAGCTGCTTGTCAGGATTTTTCCAAACGTTTAATCGAAAGTGAAGTACAAAAATATTGCGATCTCACCGTAACCCAAATAATATAAGTTCGCAATGCAAATAACGACATCAACACACACACACTCTGGACTACACTGTTTCATCAACAAACTTTTGCGACACCAAAGCAATTCACGGCAGTTGAATTTTCAAAATAAAAGGTGGAACATTGCATAGAATTAGAAAAATGAAAGCTGAAGTGCAGGATCAAAATAGTCCACTGTTTAATGTATGCGACTAACATGTTAGTTTTCCCTATTTTTGTTTATGGATCCAAATGAAAATAAAAGTGATTGCTTTAAAAAAGAAAGAAAGAAAAACTCAACAATGAAAATTGAAATGGATGCAGTTGTTTGATGTTATGTTATTTATAAACCAAGAACAAAGAAACCGGTTTAAACAGAAACAGCTTTGTAAATAGAGGTCTATATAACACTGTCCAGTAAAAATTATTGGACTAATGGACTAGCATGAACTCTGTAGTTGAATTCCTTCTACCCTTTCCTCTGGTCCTGTTCATACCTTGGTTGGTAGCCTATACAGGGGTTATAATTATAAATTCAATCGATCTCTAATACCTTTTTATTTGATCATTGATCACCATTGATACTGACATGATACTGACATGACGACACTGACCATAATACTGTCATGATACTGACATGATACCGACCATGATACTGCTTTGTCGCTTCTGAGGAAGGCCAAAAGGCAGTAACGTCAATCAAATAAATCACTTTGTATGGAGCCAGAGTGTGCAATAGTTTTTCTTCCTTTTTACTGAGCATGATACTGACATGACACTGACCTGGTCATGATACTGACATGACAACAAGTACGATACTGTAATGATGCTAATATGATACTGACCTGGTCATGATACTGACATGATACTGACCATGCACACATGCTTTTGTGTGTTGTGATTGTAATAACAAAACTTTTGAAGCATCCACGTTCCACAGTAAATAATATAAACTCTTATTTTGAAAGGCAAGTTAAGTTATGACAGAATCAAGATTCCCGAATGCAAATTTCAAGAAGGTTTTGCTTATCATAATCAGATTTCTGTGAAATAGCAATGATCCTAGAACCATCATGTACATGTTCCTCTCTCACAAAAAAATAAATGAACTACCAGGCTCCCAACTTAAGCATACACTATCATCTGGATACAATTAAAAATCAACTTTAAAAATTAAATTAAATTGTTAGATAAAAAACCGCTGAGTAATTAGATTAACGTGATTTGGCATCTGGCCCGGGAGGTACACTGACCTATTTTTAACTCTATACTGACCCTGTAGCGCGGAGACGGTATCTTAGCAACCGAGACTAAAACTAAAAACAAAAACATACGAGATACTGTGTTGGCAACACAAGACAAGTACACTGAGGCCAACGGCAGGGGAAGTGACTATCACGCTTAATATTATTTACAAGCACTGTTTTGTCTGTTTTTTGTTAGACACTCTCAGGCAGCTAAATAAGCCTAACACTAAAACTATTGTCAGTGCTTCAGATATTGTCAAAGCGTCGTCTACTCTAGCCTAAAGTCTAAACTTGAGGTAAGGTGTGCTTACCTTTCCAGCTTTAACAAGTTAGTCATGTGTAAATTACCTATACAATGGTGCCACAATGAGTAATGTGAAATAAATAAATACAATAAAACTAAAAGTTAATTCTAATCTTCCAATGACAGCATGTCTGCAGAGGTGTCAACTTTGGTGGCAGTGGATGCCAGTCTTCAGATGTTGTCCTCCACTCCCCAGCCAAGGTCCAAGAGACTCCCGGAAGACTCCCAAAAGATCCTTGACCCTCTACAGAAGAAATTGTCTTCTCTAGAGACACAGCAAATATCTGGTGTTATAGAAGACTGCATCGGTGGAGTGGAGTTAGTAGCCATGCTGCCTGCTGTGTTGGTTCACCTAGAAACTCTGTCTAGTAGGCTAGATAAGGGGCTGACTGAGGCACTGAGAGAGCATCAAGTCTTAGAGAAGAGTCTGGAAAGGCTGGAACATCTAAAGCAGGGGTCAGGTAAGGAAGAGGAGAGAGAAATTGGGGGAGCAGCAGGGGGGAGAGAGAAAGCTCAGCTTGAGAGGGATTTCCAGATGTCCTTGAGGAGCGTGTTGAGACTATTCCGAGCCCATCCAACTGCCATCCGTATTTTGAGGACAGAAGCAGATATGGCAAGTGGGATGAGTAAGAACATGCAATGTCTAATTGGAGGACTAAGGGAGCTCCATGTGGTTGTACTGGAGAAGCTGCTCACCAGTCCTACTGAGGAACAAGCACGGGGCCGCTATTTGCAAGAGCTGTCTGTGCGCCATGGCAAGAACATGGAGCTGGTGGCTTCACTAGAAACAGAAGTAGCAGCAGTCACGAAGGACAGAGATGCAGCGGTGAGACAACATGTTTAATTATAATTGTATAGCTACTAGGCTAATGGCAGTCTTTTACTTATAAGAGGGTAACAAAGTATGTGATATTTACAGCTCTAACCTTTGAAGAAAACTCATGGCCAATTTCTTTGGACAAATTATGTCCACTATTTCCCTACCTTTTTCCTGTTTGTCAACCAGATTTCTAAGAAAAATGATGTGATCAAGAAATTGAAAAGTTCTCTGCACCAGATGGAAAAGCTCTCAGAGGACTTTGTGTCGCGTACACAGCAGGATGCAGAGAAGCAAAGCCAATCAGATGTTAAGGCTTCAGAGGGGAAACAGACTCGATTGCAGCAGGAGGTCAATCAATTTACAGTCCAGCTTAACAATCTTATCCTTGAGAACAAGGAGGCAGAATCTGCACTTCGCAAGGTGCACCTAATATGTACAATTATACCTAAACTTTCAGCTTTAAAATGTTTGCTACCTTGTGGACCACAACATTTATTTGCTGTAAAGCTATCTATTCTATTTTTGTCCCCGGCAGAAAAAATACAAGTTGGAAACAGAGATAGAAAACAGGATTAAGAAGTATGATGCTGACATGGGAGAGAAGCAGGTACAGGTTCAGTGCTGAGCTGATTAAAGTAATCTGTTAAAGTAATGGGATTTCCTGATCACAAACACCTCTGCATTGATTAACATAATATCCAGAACATTATAAATAACTTGCACAAGCAGCAAAAACAAAAGTGTAATCCATGAATTCCTGTGGGTTCTAAAATACCAAAACTATCATATTCAGGGTTTGAATGAAATGTGAGTTTATCCTGACTGTAAACATGATACAGGACCACTCTTGAATGGAATACCTGCAGTGTGAATCCTGATTAACACTGGACTTTTAACATGGCCTACATGTATATTTGTCAAAACCTACTGTCTTTGTCCGGACAGAGGTATCCAATCACTACAGTATTCTCCTCTCCTCAATGGCTTTCTCATTCCATTCATTTCAATACCGTCCCCCTCCACTCAGGTGGAGCTGGAGGAGATGGAAGCCATCTATGAGGAGGAGAAAGAGGAGCTGAGGCAGCTGCAGGAGGCCTATGCTGTCATGGAGGTAGAGTACAGCCAGATCCAGGAGGAGCACCTGCTGGCAGAGGAGAGGATCCAGGAGGAGGAGAGAGACCTGGAGTTCAACACCAGAGCTGCTGTCGTCATCCAGGCCTGGTGGCGGGGCTTCCGCGTCCGCAAGAGCATGAAGGGCAAGAGCAAGAAGGCGAAAAGCAAGAAGGGCAAGAAGGGCAAAGCCAAGAAAGGCAAATAGTTTCATCTCACAACCCTGATGCTGAAGTGTTTGGCAAAGGCTCCCTTTCAGAACATTAATGAAGCCCAATTTGTATTTGGACGTACGACCATGTTGCTCACCCAAAATAATGAAAAAGTGAAAGACAGAGAGGCTATTGAAAATATTATACTTGTGTTCCATCTCCTGTTGTATGTGTTTGTCATTCAGATATCAAAAAAGAAACATCTCTTTTATGAACAAATCTTGCCACTGTTTATTTTCTTACACTCTCAGGATGTACATTAGGAGACGTAGATTACAATACTTATTATTTTAAAATACAGTGTTACATTGCTGAAAATAATGACCAAATACACATGATGAAATAGCCTACCGAAAAGCAATGACATATTTTTCAATATTTTCCACAGAATACATTTCATTATTTAAAAAATATATGGTATTTGGCATATATGGCACTGTTCACTTTATTGTATGGCATTCAGGTTGCTATTCTCTGCATTGGCCACAGAGTGGCAGTACAGCTATTCTGTATTATTTTTGATTGATCTATTTCCCATAGACCATTCCTTCATTAATTTCAGTTAAAATAAAAAAGATCTGGCAATATATTCGGTTTTATGCAGTCTACTAAACAATCCACTGCAGTTGTTATGGGCTGTTGGTATTGTCTTGTTCTTATCTTAAATCCACCGTTGTGTCTGAGGGAGGATAATCTCTCAAGAACAGATTCAGAGCTGCACTACTAAATGCAAAAGTGAAAAATGCTGGGAGCGCTGTTTTTCCTTTTTATTTGACCTGGGATCCCAGATTGGAGGGAGGATGGTTGATGTCATTCACTATGCCACTCTGGTTCTGGATGAACATCTGGATCTGAGGAGAGCAGATTCTGTTCAGATGAGAACTTTTTATAATGATAGACTCTGGCTGTTTAGCCTAGACGGAGACGCCCGTTTGTCTGACAGGGTAAAGTTAGAGGAGTCACGAAAGCAGAACACCCAGTTTATCAGCATGAATTTTACCCTTGCTGTGAAAATGCTCACCTTATCCAACTGTGTCTCGGTGTCATCTACAGTCACACTTTCTTTCTCCCCTATGTGCCCACCTGTCATTTGGTAAAGGTTAAGGGTCACCATTTTGATTTGGCCCAGCAGCAGCGTCTCCTTTGCTGCAGTGTTCTGGATGTGATTCAACTTATTTTCCTGTAGGGAACAACTGACTTTCATTACACACACACACACACACACACACACCAAAAAAAAAGAGGCCTGGCTAAATTAAGTATTTGATGTTTTATCCCATTCAGCAGGTTATATACCCATCTGAGAGCTTCTAAGCGTGTCTGGTCCAGCTGTGTCTGTAGTTGGGACAGCAGGTTGTTCTTCTGCAGCAGCAGGCAGCTCTGTTGGCCTGTGTATCTCTGCAGCACTGCTCTCTGGTTATCCGTCTGCTCCTGAACCTCCCTCTGCCTCTGACGGAGCTGATCTCTGGTGACACGAAGGGTCTCAAAACGACCCAGCAACTGCCACACCTCCTCAAACTGTAGCACTCACGTGGCGTGGACATTAAATAATAATAATTAATAATCAACAAAATTTGAGATGTTGTCCCAGGTTTGACTTCCGCATGAAAATTTAGATTTTGTGGCAGTGTCAAAGGTGCATACATAATTAGATTACCTTAGCCATTTTGAGAACCTGTTCTAGGAATGTCCAGTACAGAGTATTCCTCTGTACTCTGTGCTGTAACTTCTTCAGTCTGTTCTCTAATGCAAGACATTGCTCCTTCAGTTCATCTGCCTCTGCCTCCTTTTGAAGCACAATCTGCCTCTCTTTCCCAGCTTTCTTTAGACTTCTGTTACGTTTAGCATCGTTCTCCTGCAAGTGGGGAAGAACGATGAGATAAAAGGTAATCTGATAGCTCAATTATCCACTACAGCTGCGTATGTGAACGGGGTACCATAAGTTCAGCCATTTTTTACATTTAGCATTTTAGTGGCCAGAAACATGAAAAGGGTGTTCGTTTGACACAACTTACCCCCAGTGTGGTAAGTTGTTCATACAAAAAAAGCTCCTATGTTCCCATTTTATAATCTTCAACTAATAAGATTTTGTCAATTAACAAAAAGAAAACACATATCACAAAAAAAATATCACATCTGAGCTGTCACCAGACAAGCATAAACACTACCTGATGATGTTAGTCAGGGGATATTAGCAAATAAATTCCTTGCCAAAAATCTTCACCAATGTGTTTGTAAAGGTGTCTAGTAACACATCTCACAAAGACTGAAATTCAGTTTCCCTTGGAGAATTTTTGACAGCTGCTGAAAGTTGGGGTACCCACCATTTCCCTGCATTTCCATGCAGGGCAAAAAAAATCTAATTTTAATTCTGTTTTAAGTAGCATGTGAGGGGTCAAACCAGTGTTGTGTTCTAGTTTTTTTATGAAGGTATACTATGTTTATTCCCTGTCTCCCACACGCACGGCATGCGCGCGTCTATAATGAATTAAATGTAAAAAACGCTGTTTTGAACAGTTTATGAAGGTGTACGGTGGCGACGAAAAAAAATCTCAAGGTATACGGCGTACACAGCATCTGACGGTAGAACCCACCACTGGGTCAAACTAGGGTGTTTTTATGATTCTGAATCCATTGCAAGCATTTGTTTTGCACCAAAACCACTCCTTGGGCTAAAAACAGCCCAATCTCAATGGGCTTTTTACACAAAAAGTATACCTGGACAAGGATGGCTATGGCCGTTTAAAACACCCTAGTTTGACCCCTCACATGCTACTTAAAACAGAATTAAAATTAGATTTTTTTTGCCCTGCATGGAAATGCAGGGAAATGGTGGGTACCCCAACTTTCAGCAGCTGTCAAAAATTCTCCTAGGGAAACTGAATTTCAGTCTTTGTGAGATGTGTTACTAGACACCTTTACAAACACATAGGTGAAGATTTTTTTTGGTAAGGAATTTATTCCAAGATTGGAAATCTTTCTGCTAATATCCCCTGACTATGTGTGAATGTTCAGGAGATCAGTAAAATCTACTTCGTCTGGCAAAAAAATAAATTTTAACTCTAGTTCTAGTTGACTACACTACATTATAGGCTATGATCCAAACCATCACATGACTGCTTTAATGTGAATATCAATGTGAACCTACAATTGGTACTGCATACTGCATTATTTGTTCCTTGAAACATGGGATGACTGTGGCTCCTCTTACCCCGGCCTGTTATCCCCTATATGGGACCATAAAGTTGTCTACCTTGAGAAATCTGTCAAAGTGTAGAAGTGATTCCTTCAGGCTTTCCTCCTTCATCAGCACATCATCTCTGCGTATTAGCAAAGTCTTCCTTTTCATTTCAAACTCCTACAGACCATCAGAATGTTGATGCAGAACACAGTTAATTAACTTTTCCTTTTTTTACAATGGCAAACATATAGCATGTAAAAGATGGTGGAATAGTGGTGGAAAAAGTACTCACATTTTTTACTCAAGTAAAAGTATCAATACTGCAATATAGAAATACTCTGTTACAAGTAAAAGGAATTCAAAATGTACTTGAGTAAAAGTACTTATGTATTGGCATCAAAATATACTTAAAGCACCAAAAGTAAAAGTACAAAATGTTTGAAATAAAAATAAAAATAGCAGATCTACAAGCTCACAACGTCTCGCGATGCGAGGAGTTGTGAGCTTGTAGATCAGCCATTTTCAAATAGCCTAGGTAAGCCTATATACAATAGGGCTAAAGTGGTTAATGTATGTTTTATAATATTATAATTTATATCTGCAAAGTAACTAGTAACTAAGTTTTCAAATAATTGTAGTGAAGTACAATATTTGAATCCGAGATGTAGTGGAGTAGAAGTATTGGAAATTGGAAATACTCAAGTAAAGTACAAATACCACAAAATTGTACTCATAACCGCCAACTCTCCTATTTTCACCAGGAGACTCCTGTTATTTGACCATTTCTCCTGGACGATTCCTGTTCTTCCTTTTTCTCTCTCTCCTGTTAATCTCCTGTTTTGGGGGATTCCAGCTTTTTTGTGTGGCACTGGCAACCCATGTGTCAAAGGCCCATATAAGACCTCCCCTCACTGATATACAGCCACGGCCAGTCGTGTTAATTTGCTAGTTCCTTGAGTTTTTTATATGCATATCACAATGGCAGTATTTGATTGTTTTTTTTTGTTGGAAGGTGTGAGTGGGGTCTCTCTCTCTCTCTCTCTCTCTCTCTCTCTCTCTCTCTCTCTCTCTCTCTCTCTCTCTCTCTCTCTCTCTCTCTCTCTCTCTCTCTCTCTCTCTGCATGCCACTTTGATTCTGGCACACACACCCCAAAAAAAACTCTCTTTCTGAGAGAATTGTACTGTCGCTTTATGTATATTATGTCTGGATAAACTCAAGTCCCATTTACAGTGTACACATACACTCCATGTATCTAAGTGATACATTAATTGAATACAATTTGAAAGAGATAGTCACTTTTAAGTAATTAGTGGTTATTATTAAATATGGCTCTTTTATTGCTACTTTTAACTTTTTAATGGATCCTATAAGTAAAGCCTGATAAAGTGTCAAACTCCCAAAATCCACCAGAACACTGGAAATTACATCTACTCTGTTAAAAATGTCCTGGGGGGGGACATGTATGTCTCCTCTTATCTGACGGTCTGAGGTTGGCAGACCATCCTACTATGTACTTAAGACTCTCATACCTGCCAATGGCACGCAGGTATGAGAGTCTTAAGTACACAGTACTTAAGTAAATGTACTTAGTTACTTTCCACCACCTGTCATGAGACTAGTTCTCACCTTTATGTGCCCCTTGAGCTGCTTATCCACCTCCGTAATCTCTCTGCGTTTGTCCAACATTCGTGTGGCCCTTGTTATCAGATACATCTCGTCCGCAGACGGCTGTCTATTCACACGCAAGGCAAGCACAGGAGGGAGAAAAACATCTTCAAATAATCAATTTGATCGATTTAGTGATGTGGTAGGTTAGCATGCACGCATATACACACACCTAAAAAAAAGAGCTGACAAAATGAATCAAAACACTCACATTGCATGCTGTTCCTCATACACGATGTTGAAATAATCCTCCAAATCCTTGGCCATTTATGCAAACACTGTTTCAACTGTTTTAGATTTTTCTTTATTTTTTCCCCGTGTTACCAAACTTTCTATCAAAGAAATTCTTCCAGTGACGCATGCTTCCGTTTCTACGGCAACATACATACACCATTTACAGCCCCTAGTGGCGTAAATATGTACATCAGTATTTCAGAGCCCTAAACTCCCTGGCAGCAATTTTTGTCAGGCCCCGGTAGCTCGCCGTGATCGTATAGTGGTTAGTACTCTGCGTTGTGGCCGCAGCAACCCCGGTTCGAATCCGGGTCACGGCATTGCGAGACAATGTCACGGCACAAGGGCTGATCTTTTGGGAGCTCAATTCGTAAGACAAAATGTGTATGAAAATTACTGACAAGTACTATTACAACATTATTACACGTTTTCTTGCCAGTTTAACTATGTGACTGCTGTGTGTGCGCGCTACACGTCGTGAACACGTTCATGACACGTTTACACATTAGGCCTACTCATGTCATGCTAATAGTAGTAATATATCAATATAATATATATATATATATAGTAATTATATCAGCATGCACACTTAAATGGCAAAATATCCGAGACAAATGTCAATGCACGTCGAAGGGTGAAGTAAACAAAGATCCTGTCAAATATCCTATTCCATTTCTCAGTAGGCGGAGTTTCAGCACTCAAAGCAGAGCTAACCTCGCGTCACCAGGCTTTCCACCACGGGGAAATAAGCAGAGCTGTATCAAGAACTTGTTTGCAAGCAGGAAAAAAGTTACAGTTCGTTTGAAGTACAGAATGCTGCCAGATTTAGCATATTGTAAACATATTCGTATTCCTGTAGTCTGCAGAGCAGTGTTTCTCAACCTTTTTGTGCCAGTTCCCCCCCCCCCATCATAGTCAGTATCACGTCAGTATCATGGTCCTTATCACTTCAGTATCATGTCAGTATTATGGTCAATAATGTCAGTATCATGGTCAGTATCACATCAGTATCATGGTCATATCAGTATCATGTCAGTAGCCTATCATGTCAGTATTATGGTCAGTATCATGTCAGAATCATGGTTAGTATAATGTCTATATCATGTCAGTATCATGTCAATATCATGTCAGTATCATGGTCAGAATCATGGTTAGAATCATGGTTAGTAATAGTATCATGTCAGTAATAGTATCATACAGTGGTCTGTTGTACTGTGTTACGCTGTATACGCCGTATACAATGCAGATCTTTTTGGGGGGAAAAGCGTATACAGTCTAATAACCATTTCATCCATTGGAAACCCGATAGCGTATCGCACATGTCGTGCAGGGAATAATTATCGTATACCCTCTGAAAAAAACCTAGAACACACCACTGGTATCATGGTCAGTATCATGTCAGTATCAAGGTCAGTATCATGTCCGTATCATCAGAATCAATCAGAATCCATCTTTATTGTCACATCACAAGTAAGGTGGGTGAAATTCTGAGTTGTGCAGGCTCATTGCAGTTAAAAGATAGCTAGAGGGTCATATCATAAAAGAGAGAGGAGAGGGGGAGGCATGAAGTGCATAATATATGACTAATCTGCATAATAAATTAATGGAAAGCCATAATAAATAAGAGTCATGTATGGTCAGTATCATGGTCAGTATCATGTCTGTATCATGGTCAGTATCATGGTCAGTATCATGTCAGTCAGTATCATGTCAGTCAGTATCATGGTCAGTATCACATGGTCACATGATATTGAAATTTCATATCTCTCCGGCACTCAAGCTAGTGAAAATAGCCAATCCACAAGCTCACAATGCGTCGCAACACGGCACATTGTGAGCCTGTAGATCTGCTATTTTGCAGATGCTTGTCTCATTTTTAAGGTTTTAAATGGGCTTGCAGCTCCTCCACTGAGTCAATTCGTAGGGCAAGGGAAAGTGGTGGCAGGGCATCAAGGGCAACTGCAGGGAATCACAGGGAAGCACCATAGAAGACTGGGAAGCACCATAGGAAGCACCATAGATGACAGGGAAGCACCATAGGAAGCACCATAGATGACAGGGAAGCACCATAGATGACAGGGAAGCACCATAGGAGGCACCATAGATGACAAGGAAGCACCATAGGAGGAACCATAGTCATAGATGACAGGGAAGCCCCATAGGAGGCACCATAGATGACAAGGAAGCACCATAGGAGGCACCATAAATGACAGGGAAGCACCATGATTTGGAAAATTTGGGGTGGAGGTTCTTCCTGGGCTTACTGGGAGTGTGTTCAGGTTTCTCACCGATCGGTCCAGCAGTGCTTGTGGCATTTTGTGCAAAATGGGTTTTCCAAAAATCAGGTAGCGCTAATAACAGGCCGATGGGAAAAATGTGGGGCAGAGGTTCTGCTCTGGCCTCCAGCGAGTGTGTGTACACTTTCATGCCGATCGATCCAACGTGCTGGAGATTTGCTGCTCAGAAATAGACGGACAGAGACACACACGGACGGACAGAGAGGGGCAAAAACATAGTCTCCGACTGCAGTAATTTGGCTACATAGGCCTACCCCAGAACAGCTGACACCAAAATTCTGTTAACAGGACCATCAAACACATTAATGCAATGTTCCAGGTTCCATAATTATTCCAAATTGTACCAAAGGATTCTAACCAGTTCTAGATAATACAATTATTTATACCTCATAGCAAAGTATCTTGAAGACATGCTGTTATCTATTAGGCTACTTTTGTTTGGTCCTTCATTTTCCCTTCAACTCCTGGTCATGGTGACCTTGAATGTTTTGCACAGCACCAAATTGGTGATTGTCTTGTATTGACCTTAATGACCCCATTAGCCCTCATTGTGTTACATATTATTGTGTATGCATTGTGTAGCCTATTATTGCATACTATTACTGTCACTTTACCAGCATGAAGCATTAAAGGAGCACATTTTCAACCTAGCTTCATATAATTGGTCGTCACTAATGCTCATTATAAGATAGCACCATTGCGTCTACTCACTCTGTGTCTCATTGGTGAGCCTGCTGTGGACAGTTCAGAAACCTGCCTACCAATATCATCATCAGGGATTCCAAGTGATTTGAAACTATTCTCTCTCTGAAAAGTTAGTATGCTGAAATAAGCCATTTTTCTAGCATCAATAAAAAGGTGTTTGAAATGACCAAACCTGCCTACCGATGATGTTACTGGTAGGCAGGTTTCTGAACTGTCCACAGCCCACCTCTGACACGCAGAGTGATTAGACAGAAATGGTGGCATCTCATAATGAGCATTAGTGAGGACCAATTGTACTTGATAAACAGTATGAAGATAAGGTTGAAAATGGGAGGGTTCTTCCTTTTCTTTTCCTTTCCTTTCCTCGCCCAAATGGGTGGTGTTTTTTGTAAAATATGAGTCTGCAAAGCCATTTGAACAGGGATTAAGGGGAATACAGTATACATTTGGGATGAGGTAACTTGGCAATCATATTTTAACTTGAAAGAGTATAGGGTCAAGTATGCTTTGTTTTAGCTTCTTAATCGTCATTATCATCAGATTTAGTGTATAAATCTTATGACTGTATTGAGTGAAATGTAAAACATTTCACTCCTGTTTTCATTGATTGTATTTCTAAAAGGATTATAAAGGATTTTGAGGATTCGTCCCTAGTCAAATACAGAAGTGACACAAAGGGACTCTGGCCACATTGTCAGATCAGAGCAGTGCCTTTGGTGACAGTGGAGAGTGATATTAGCACATAATGGAAATGCCTTGTGGTGTTATATTTGCATAATACAGTATATGTCAGGTGTGCCATGGATGGAGGGGCCGACTTTGACAGTAACAATAACCAAAGAAGTGCATCTGTAGATGCAGATGTGTATGTACACGAACCAGTGTGGCTCGGCAGAGAGAACATATGAAAGAGAGAACGGAAGACAGAAAATGAGTCAGTGAAGGGGAAAAACAACAACATAGATAGCTAGAGGCAGAGATGATGCCCTATACATTTTTGATGAGTAGATGGCATGCTAAACACACACACACACACACACACATGCGCGCGCACGCACCCACGCATGTGCACACACACACACACACACGCACGCACGCACGCACACACGCACGCACGCACGCACGCACGCACCCACACACACACACACACACACACACACACACACACACACACACACACACACACACACACACACACCACGTTATTAATACTAATGGAGAGAATTAGAATAAAAGCATTAGAATAAAAGCATGTTGTGCTGGATGGGAGGGTGAGTGTGAAGTTGTGGAGATGGAGACATCACACCCATGTAAATACCTGCAGACCTTTTAACAGTCTCGGAGGAAGAGAGGAGGAGAAAATGAATCATTCAGGTGTCTTTGAAGACTCCCTGACAGGGTTGACAAAAAAAGTTGGCATCCTTATTTTTTGTTCTGTCCAACTAAAAGGAATCAACATATCATGCTTTACATAATATGCATGATCATTAAATAAGAACTTCATGCTCCTGAAAATAAAAGTCAATAAAGAAAATGACTCAAAAGAAAAACAATGATATAGATTTGAACTTGTGCTTCCTGTTCTGTCTCACTCCCCTTTTCTTCTCTCTGTCTTCAACACACACACATGTTCACACAGTCACTCACACTTGAGTGGACAGGTAGCAAACATTTAGGTATCCATTATTAAAGGTCAACACTGCGGTGCAAACAGATTTTGAGAGGAAGTCTGTGTTTATGCTAATGCCCTTGTCAGACAGCGGGGGCAGCGGCTTTCTGACACCATCTATTAGTAATGAGACAAGATCCCAGAAATGCGAGGGACATGGGCAAAACAATGATGCTACCAGGAAACAATGGAACATGAGGGGAGGACGAGACTGTATTGGAGGTTTTTGAGAGGCTTTTGTGTACATCCATGCACAATTTAGAAGGTGATGCTGGGAGTGGGGGTACAGGTCTAAATGTGTATCATTGCATTTGTTTGTCTATTGATGTTTGTGTTTGTCTCCCAGCAGTGGTCTTGTCAGACCTGTTTGCAAACATCCTTGTACAAGGCTAGAGACAAGCCTCTGGGGATGCCAAGGGATGCCAAGGGGAACTGAAGGGTAGAGACAGAGAAACAGGCCTGCCTCTTGGTTCTTGAGCAACCTGCTGCACTCCTTGAGCTAAATTCATCCTTTTTGTCGTACGGCAATGTCATTCGCTGAAGATTTTCAACAAAATAATGAAAATGAAATTCATTTGGCACACATTAATAATGTTAGCCAGAAAGGGATGGAATTAGACAAGAATTCTTTTAGCTTCAAATTAGAGGGGCAACCCGTTAGGGGCCACTGCCAGGATGTGTGGTGACCTACACTTCAAACAGAAGAGCTGATTTGTGTTCAGTGATCTCCTGCTGGTAGTGATATGCTTACGCTGGGTACCCCTGTCCAGACAAGGGGTCTGGAGTGCGATCAGGGGTAGCGGATATGATCTGGATCGAGTAGTTTTGTGCGTGTGTGTCCGTGCGCATATGTGTGTGTCCTTGTGCACGTGCATGTGTCTTTGTGTGTGTGTGTCCTAGTGCACGTGTGTGTGTGTGTGTGTGTGTGTGTGTGTGTGTGTGTGTGTGTGTGTGTGTGTGTGTGTGTGTGTGTGTGTGTGTGTGTGTAGGATTATCGTGCCTCTCCAATCCTGTGGCTGTAATCAGACGGGACATTGGCTCCATGTCGGCCCTCAACCCCCACCACCACCCACTGTGGGAGCGCCTCTCTCCCTTTCAGTCTGTCAAGCGTGTTTGCCTGCCGGTCTTGGGACTCGAGACCTTGGAGCATGGCGGTATGTAAAGAGCTGAAAAGCAATTATACCTGCTTACATCACTGAATTTCGCATTCACTTGTTTGCTTAAATCATTGGAAAGAGAAAGTCTTCCATGAGAGGAAGAGATAGACAGTGCTGGGATTTTGTAGTAGGGGGTGCTCTAGTGGTACGGAGGCGGTCAAGTGGTACGGACAGAGGTGCTCTAGTGCTGCAGGGTGGCTCTAGTCTAGTGTATGGGGGTGCTCTAGTGCACTGTTTCCCAAACAGTGGGTCGGGACCCATCTGTGGCTCGTGGACCAATCTTTATGGGTCATGAGTAAATATCAACGTTTCCTACATTTAAAAATATAAATATTATTTCAAAAGATTACAAAAGAGTTGCATATTGCATAAATAAAATGAAAAAATGTAATCATTTCCATATATAAAAAGTTTAAGAAGCAAATGAGTCGCTTCGCACCGCGTTGTGAGCTTGTAGATCTGCTATTTTCACTAGTTTGGGCCCCGGACAAATGTCTAATTTCTCTTTTGGGTCTTGAGCTAAAAAGTTTGGGAACCACTACTCTAGTGGTACGAGGGCTCTAGTGGTGCACTGCGGGTACTCTAGTGGTACAGGCCAGGGTACTATAGTGGTACAGGGGGTACCCTAGTGGTACGGGAGCTCTAGTCGTATGGGGGTACTAATGGTGCGGGAGTACTTTAGTGATACAGGAATTCTCCAGTGGTACGGGGATTCTCCAGTGGTATGGGTAATCTAGTGGTACGGGGTACTCTGATGGTACGGAGATTCTCCAGTGGTATGGGTACTCTAGTGGTACGGGGTACTCTGATGGTACGGAGATTCTCCAGTGGTATGGGTACTCTAGTGGTACAGGGTACTCTAGTGGTATGGGGTACTCTAGTGGTGCGGGGTACTCTAGTGGTACGGGGTACTCTAGTGGTATGGGGGTACTAGTGCTGCGGGAGTACTCTAGTGATATAGGGGCGCCAGATAAACAGCCTTCGTTGATCAAGTTATAGTCTGAGTCGTCTGACCCTGGACTGCCCGGTCTGCTGTTAGTTTGAACTCTGACCCCAGCCTTTGTCTTTTGGATGCAGCGCACAGAGCAACTCGAGCACACCCACGCACACATACAAACACACACACACAGACACACACACACACACACACACACACACACACACACACACACACACACACACACACACACACACACACACACACACACACACACACACACACACACACGCATAATGCCCTCTTATCCTTGACAACCCTTATGCTCATATTAAGATCTACTCCAGTGATTTGGTGGCTATCTCAGCCATAAACTCTCATTTGGAGGAAATTAGCTTGGGTCTGGGTCTCGTTACTATACAGTGCTTAATAGAATCACCATTATTGTGGCTTTTAAATTAAAGCTAGCATGGAATGGACAATACCATTCAAATAAGCTCTCCCTGCCAACCAACTTTGTTCCACCGTTTGGGAAATGTTATGTTTTACTGCTAAGATTCAGAACCTTCTTATTGCTATACTTACTGATTTTGATATTATAATTATATTAAAATATACAAAAAGAAAACTGGTAAATCAGGCATTTCAAAACTGAACATAGCACATCTTAATCAGGCAGTCAAGGTAATGATACAGTTTCCCAGTGAAGCCCAATTAACTTAGCACTTTTCCAGTTTTTTGTCTGAACCTGACATTCCAGAGAAGATTCTGTAGAATGACGTCCCTTTATTTACCCATAAGCTTTGCTAATGCAATACAGTGAAGCAAACAAAGAAGAGATCATTTACATACAGTACATACATACACACACAATAAAATATTCAGTGTTCATTTATCCATTTGTAAAGAGTAAAATTAACATTGAGGATTTTACTGTGTACTGTTGAGCTTTTAAAAGACAGTGCAACAGATCATTTTAAATGCTGGAAATTCAAATGTGAAAAACAGTACCGATACATTTGGCATGCCCATAAACGATAAATATGTTATATACATTTATTTTAGTCAGCGTTTGGACAGCTATATCTACCCCACCTCAACGTTCAGAAATCATCCAGTAAATAACGTGTGGTGATGTCAGGAGTGGAAGAAGTGCACCCTGTAAACTCACCCAACCTCCATAATAGGATACTTATATCATCTATATTTAATTTCACAGTTAACAGTAGAGAGGATTCCAGAACATTACAAGTATAGTTGGTTTTGAATGCTATGTATTTGAATTATGCCAAGTGCAGTCAATACACTATGCAATTTCTAGTAATTTCCTCCACTTCTTCATCTCAACTTTTCTCATTTTAAGTAATTATCATATCATTTAGTCTTAAGAAGCAACTGATATTGTTGTCTAGTTTGACCATGTAAATATCTGAGGCTCTACCTTTAATGATACAAAATGGAATAGAATGGAAGTGTGTGAAAGTTGCCACTCTTTTTTGTGTGTGTCTCTGTGGCACTCCAATATCAGAAGTCTTGTATACAGTGTTGTATTATACACAGAACCCTGCTGCCACCACCATCAATGAGACCAGAGCACAATCAGACCACTGGAGAGAAAACTTAATCAGCTTTACCAATTACACTCCATCTCAGACCACTTATTCTAAAAAAAAATGCGTCATTAATGTTAGAACATCAAACAAATGCCCTTCAATGTCTTGCAAGAGAGTCCAAACTACA
>NC_137608.1:31918268-31923268 GCF_963280865.1 Gymnoscopelus braueri
GGTTGCGTTACTCAGTGACAAAGATGGACGCGGCAGAGATTCAAAATTCACTAAAATTTAATTCATTTCTGTATATAAATCTGTCTTTTATTGTCATAAGAATCACAACCATTTGTCACCACTTGGAAATGGAGGGTGAAATCAGAAACCGTTGAGAAACAAACGACTTCAAACAGTACTGTCTCATTCACAATTTTACAACAAACTAATCTTTACAACCCTAGAATAATAAATACTATGAGCAGGAACAATACCATAAAAACACCAACATTTCCCAAAACAGGAGAGCTCTCTCTCTCTCACTCACTCACTCTCTCTCTCTCTCTCTCTCTCTCTCTCTCTCTCTCTCTCTCTCTCTCTCTCTCTCTCGCTCTCACACACACACGCGCAAGCACGCACGCACGCACGCACGCGCACACACACACACACACACACACACACACACACACACACACACACACACACACATTCTCTCACTCTCTCTCTCTTGCACACACTCACGCATATGTTAGTTTTGAAAACTTTTGGAAATATTACATTGACTTCCCCAACCCTATGAAAAAAATCTTATTGAGTACACCAATTTTGTCCCCTATGTGACATGTTGTAACCAATCAACTGATTTTGTGTCCAACATTTCCCCAAATGTAGCCTTGGTCAGGAACAAAAACACACACACACACACACACACACACACACACACACACACACACACACACACACACACACACACACACACACACACACACACACACACACACACACAAAGGAATGATGAGGAATGACTTCTTTGTACTAACAGTAATGGCTGACAGCAAGAAGGCCTTTTCACATGCATGTTGCTGCATCTAAAACACCTGGGCAAAAATAGGATGATAAAAACATTAAATTACTAGTTCTCAGCATGGTACTCTTTTGCAGTGTAGAAATCATAGCTTTCTGTAGAGGTAAAGGAGGTAATGGTAAACAATAAATAAAATAGTTGTTATATTAAAAAGAAATATTTGGATTGAAAAAAAAACGTGTGACTTCTTCCTTTTCATTATTTTGGCCAACTAAGGCCAGTCAAAGGAATTAGATTAGGAAATGGAAATGCCTTGAGGTCCATTTGGATTTAAAAGCAGACACTAATAAAACAAATACAAATAGTTGGTTCATCATAGTTATCACATTTATGTGACTACCCTGTTTGGCATGTTTTGACATGTCTTCTGAGCAATACTCCCACATCATTCACTAACAAATCAAAATGGGCTAACCTACAAAAAGAACGCAGCTGACTGATCAACCAGGGATAAAAGAGCGGTGCCAGCTGATTGGTTGGCTCACAGGAAAAAGGAGAGTGCTGATTGGTCAGATTTAGCCTGGTAACCAGACGAATCTGCCAGTGCAAAAAAAGAAAATATCCCTCGGCAGATTTGGTCTGGCCAAATCCCTGCGCCCGAAGTTGTGGGGCACCAATCAGGGCCCAGTATGTATATATAGGGCGGGTTTATCACCCGAGGCCTTTTCTTTTAATTTGCCCCTTGGAAATGCAGGTTCCAAACAGAGATTCCAGACTACTATCTACGCAGTGGTATTAGTCTGGCCATGCCAGGCTAGGTCAGATTGGGGTGAGTGAGAGGACAGTGACAGCTGTATGATGCTGAGCTGTCCTACCCAGAATGCAGTGATAACTGCGTACAGGTCGCTCAGCCTGTAGCGTGATCTAAAGTAAACTGTTTATCTCTGTGTTGCAATGCCTGCAGCCACTGCCCGTTTCATTGGGAATTAACTCATATCAGTCTTGAGCTAAGTTGACACGGGCTACTCACACACACACACGCACGCACGCACGCACGCACACACACACACACACACACACACACACACACACACACACACACACACACACACACACACACACACACACACACACACACACACAAACTTGTGGCTTTGTCCTTCAAAGAGACTTAGCAAGGAGCTATATTTTGCACCTCTAAATAAAGAAAAAAGTCTGCCTCAGGCTCTACCGTTTATACCAAAAATCGGTAAAAGTTACTGTTTGTCAGATGGTGGGTCACAATATATACGTCCTTCACAATGCTGAGACCTGTGAGTGATTGAGACAGGAAAACACAGCAGCTTTGATGTTAAAGCCTGACAGGGCTCACAGTGCAAATATTTAACACCACCAGTCTGGGTAGGGAAACATGTTGCTTGGAAGGGGTTGCACCCCTAATGGACCACACACCTCTGTGTTTGCTGTTTGGTGGAACTTACTGTAAGTCAGTTTGAATATCCAAGTCAAAAAAGGAACACATTAACTGTAGCAATCCATGGTTCCATCCAGCACGAATGGAAACGCAACACAACCGGCAAAAGAACCCTCTTCACACGGTTCAATGCCACACTTTTCACAATTATGTTACAAAAGTAATATCATATTTAATCCCAGCATGGTGCAACATCTTCTGTCATAACAGCAGCAAGGGTGCTGGAAATGCAGGTGTCAAATATTTCTCCATTAATCAGTCTGTCTTGTATACCCGGTCCGATTAGGATGCTGAGCTCCACTCTGGGACGCCTCCCCTGATGGGAGCGTGTGTGTCTAGTGTGTGGTAGAGAGGAGGGGACAGGTTCGGGGTGTAGCGGGGATACTCTCGGAGCGGAGGGCTGAGCTGTCTGCTGTGGATGTTCTGGTGGGTCTGAGATGGAGGTCCGGAGCTTTGCGTCTGGTAGGGGTCATGAGGCAGCGGCTCCCCAAGTGGAGGAGAGCCCTGGTGGGCCATGGTGCTGAGCCTAGAGCCCTGCGGGCTGGAGCTGTAGGGGGGATGAGGGGCATAAGGTGGGTAGGGTTCGATAGGAGTCATGGCAGGGGGCAAGGGGCAGGTGTAAGACCATGAAGTGCAGCTGAGATCCTCCAGTCTGGGCTCGGAGCCAGCAAACATACATGCCTGACGCTGTCCCATATCTGAGCTGTAGGGGGAGTCAGTGAGACCCAGGGGAGGATTATTGGGCAGGCCAGGTGGAGGGGGAGGAGGGTAGGATGAGGGGTGGTAGTAAGACTCTCCCTCGTTTGGTGAGCCATCAATGAATGGCTTCTTATACTGATGCGGGTGGTCTGCTGAGGGACAGCTCTCTTCCACTAGTGAGAGAAAGAGAGAGAGTGAGAAAGTGAGAAAGTGAGAAAGTGAGAGAGAGAGAGAGAGTGTGTGTGTGTGTGTGTGTGTGTGTGTGTGTGTGTGTGTGTGTGTGTGTGTGTGTGTGTGTGTGTGTGTGTGTGTGTGTGTGTGTGTGTGTGTGTGTGTGTGTGTGTGTGTGTGTGTGTGTGTGTGTGCGCGCGTGCGTGTGTGCGTGTGCGTGTGCGTGTGCGTGAGACAGAGACAGAGACAGAGACAGAGACAGAGACAGAGACAGAGACAGAGACAGAGACAGAGACAGACAGACAGACAGACAGACAGACAGACAGACAGACAGACAGACAGACAGACAGACAGACAGAGAGAGAGATTCATTTATCCACAATTGGAGGGCTGGGACAACTTAAGACAGATATTTTTGGAGATCACAACATGACTGGGGTGTTGAAAAAATCAATGACCTGTTGTAAATTAGACTGTTTTTTTCTAACATAGAAATAATCCTTTTTTAATACTCTAAAGAAGCAGTTTCAGCAGTTTCACTGTACCTTTCCTCTTGGTATAGTGGTACACCTGCGGCTGTGGGTGGTGCTGCAGGGGTGGATGGGGAAGGCCATAGGAGGCTGGTGGACCACTCAGGGGACTGCTGCTGCTGCTCAGGCCGTTCTCACAGGGGTAGGGGGATCGGATGGCCTCGGGGGATCCTCCCAAAACCCGACCTTCACCAGCGAAGGGACTCCCGCTTGAACACACCCTCTGGCGGGCTGTGCTGCGAGGGACCACTGGATAGTCTTTACTGGAAAATTTAGATGAGAGAAAGAGAGATGTAAGTTGACTATTACAGCAATAGCAGAGATTGGCCATGTCATGATTTGAGTTGGGGTTTGCTGCCACTGTTATGACCTCAAGTATAGGAGTAGTTCACCCCAAAAAATGATTATTTTCTATCAATTACACATCCCATGAAGCATTGAATTCATGGAGATTTTTTTGTTTTTGTCACATTAATAATAAAGATGCTAATGTATCCGGAGAGACCGCCAGTTATCAAATTATTGGCTTAGGGATGCGATCAAAACAAAAAAATCTCCATGAATTCAATGCTTCATGGGATGTGTAATTGATAGAAAATAAGTAATTTTTTGGGTGAACTACTCCTTTAACCTCTTAACTTAAGCCCTATACTGAACTTCATCGTACAATGATTGATTGATTGATTGATTGATTGATTGATTGATTGATTGATTGATTGATTGATTGGTTGGTTGGTATTTTTAATGACAAAAATGCATATACTAACATACATACACGTATACTGTATGTCAAAAGGATAAAACACAAAAAAGCTTGAGAGCTTATTTCCATTGTGTTCCTTAGAGTGCAAATGTGTATGTCAACTGAGTGCCATGTGTTTTGAGGGGTAGCAGAGACATAAAGCAAAATAAAATCAATAATGAATACACTCATACAATTTCAACATACTAGACAAGTAAAAAAAAGTAAAATAGCAAAGGACAACATGGGTAGGGCCTTCTGTAAATGGAATGTGTTTGGTGAAATTATATACAGATGAGCTTGTAGATCGGTTATTTGAGCTATTTTTGAAAGTAAAAAGAAAGAAAGAAGAAAATCCTTGAAAAAAATATCTTAGTAGTAATTTTTGTCTTGTTTGTTTTTTCCCTCCATCCCATCTATATATATTTATTTATTTTTCCCTATCTCTCATTTACACTCTGTCCCTCGGCCTCTCTCTGTGCATAGCCTACTGCCCTCTTGGTGAACTCTGTGGTATGCAGGGACAGTGGGCCACATCTTTCTGTCGCTTGGTTCTGCCTGTGACACACACGCACGGAAACACTCATGAACACTCGCAGC
>NC_137608.1:31928268-31980768 GCF_963280865.1 Gymnoscopelus braueri
CCTGTAAAATGTTGCATTATTTTTTCATTTTTTTTAATGTTTTGGCATTCACTCGTGACCCATAAAAATGTGTCCGCGACCCACAAATGGGTCCCAACCCACTGTTTGTTGTTCTTCATAGGAAGAAAAACTCACATGTCCGAATGGGTCCAAGTGGTTGTTGGTGAGTTTGAGCTTCTGGAAAGTGACGAGCTGGCGGCTCCAGTGTGCGCCTGTAGCGGGAGAGTCTGGATGGACGTACAGCCTCCCAGGCATCGCAGGCTCTGCCTTTCCCGATATCGACCTATATGGCCACAACATGCAACACAACGGAAACTGTGTCTCAGTCGTCCCCAGACTGACCCTATAAGCCTATACTCTATAGTGCACTAAACTCCAGCGGTGCTCAAGCAGAAGGCCGCCGGCAGCAGAATAATAGACAGCTGCATAATGCATGCTTCACTGTAGTTTAGCAGCAGAGAATTAGATCGGTCCATATCTGAACAACACCCATCAAAATAACTCTCTCTAAATTGTTAAAACAGCCAGTCTCGAAGAATGATGCAGGGCCACGTTGTAGCGGTGGCCGGTGGCATAATAAACGCGCAGGACTATATTTTATAGCTATAATGAAGTGGGCACAACTCAGAGAAGTGTTAAAATCTGTCTATTTGACCTGCATGTCGTCGTATTTGGAAGGAGTGACTTTAATTGGCAATCAAACAAAGCATACTAACCAAAATCATTAGCTATAGGCCTACTGTCAAATATAGTCTTATTTTATCGTCTGCGCATAGCCTATACTTGCTACCAAGTAACTACCTATTAATGTCAGAGGAGCTCCATCAGAAATGGAAATGATAGCCCTTTAAAATTACGCAGTGACTTGGGTTTCTGTCAAAACGTTTTGAGCGCTTGAATGACGCTTTAACGTGGGACTATATCTGTCAACAACAATTTCGTATAAAGCTCCTCGCCGGTTAGTGTTTCTGACTGAGACCCGACCCACAGTGGAAAATTGGTCTGATGATGATTAATCTCGGTGCTGGTGTGAGGATTCCTTTCAGATTGAACGCACACTTGACTTGAATGAGATGGTTGCATCTCATCTGTCCGCCTCGTGAACCCTTTGCTTTTACGCTGAGATTGAACTCGCGGGCAGAAGGGAAACAGGTCATCGCTAGCCTACTACTATTCAGTGGTGGAAAAAGTATTCACATTTTTTACTTAAGTAAAAGTATCAATACTGCAATGTAGAAATACTCTAAAAGTAAAGTCCGGAATTAAAGACAAGACATAAGACATAAGACAAGTATTGGTATCAAAATGTACTTAAAGTACCGAAAGTAGAACACCATACTCATTATGCAGAAGGTTCCATTTCACATGTTTTCAAATGTATAAAATGTATACAAATCTTTTGAAAATAGCAGATCTACAAGCTCACAATGAGCTTGCATTGAAAAGAAAATCGTATTGAAAAGTATTGCAAATTCAATACTCCATTAAAGTAAAAATACCTCAAAATGGTACAGTACAGTACTTGAGTAAATGTACTTAGTTACTTTACACCACTGCACCTATTAAACTTACACTGCAATAGGCTAGAGAGCAAATCCGATTAAATAATAATAACAAACAGAGAGATAACAGAAAACAGAGAGAAATCTGTAATTTGTTTAAATGTAGGCTTATAGTTATAACCTATGATGACCCATGGATGGTTTTCTGCAGCAGAGCAATGCAATTTCACATTGTGGCTCTAAAGAGTGGCTATTTATAATTTGGCATGTTTGACACAGGGCTAGCTGCAATATTGTCATAACGGCTACTAACCATTTATTGTCTCCAAATTTGTAGCGGTGGTCGTCAAAAGGTACAACGTCCATGAGAAGAATGTACTTGGTTTTTGCGTTGAGACCCGTGACCTTCACCTTGTAGCCTGGGAACATCCTCCTATATGGGGATCATGGTAAAATGCGAATGTTAATTAATTACTCATGAATAGGACGCACCCTGGAAGAAATATAGGATATCGACGATACATTCAAAGACTAATGCGAAATGAGTTTATTAGGCTATATATATAAACCAAAATCAACCAGAATAATGATCAAATTAAAGTAGGACATTTGTCTAATCGATTGTAAATTATATACCTTCCAGCCTTGGTGATGATCATTTCAGTTCCGACTTCGTCAAACTTCGTCCAAAGTTCCCTTTCATGAAGGAAAACTTTGATTCCTTCCATTCCCTGTAAAATAGGCACATCAGTTCTTGTTGAAGTAAGACATTATATAACACATGGGCGATAGGCACACCTATAAGATACATTAAATTGAAATACATTTTAAAAAGAAAAAGTACGGAAAGTCGAATTATGATCACTTCACGTGATTTGTATTTGTATATATTGTATTGTATTTGGATGTATGAACGTGGGAGAAAATAGTCTTCAGTGACTATGGATAACAGTGGTTCTCAAAGTGGGGTCCAGGGACCCCCGGGGTCATTGAGGGGGGTTCCTGGGGGTCCCCAGAAAAATGAGTGAATATCATCAAATAAGTATTAACCACTTTAACCCTATACAGGCTACATTGGCTATTTGAAAATAGCTGATCTACAAGCTCACAACACATTGCAACTCGCATCGTGAAGATCTGCTTTTATTTATCTTGAAAAATGTGATGTTAAGCGCGATGTTAAAATAGCCTATACCTGGTTCTGGTTGCAGGTGGTCTGTGGTGATGTTGGTGAGCTCAGGGCCTTGCTCTGGTTCTCTGCTTTCTTTTCCTTTGGGGAATCCATGGAGTCGGTGTCCGGGCGCTCTGGAAGGCCGAATGGATCCCCGCCGTTAGCCATGTCGCTGACACAGCCTTGCACACGCACACGCACACGCACACCCACACGCACACGCGCGCACGCACGCACACACACACACACACACACACACACACACACACACACACACACACACACACACACACACACACACACACACACACACACACACACACACACACACAGTACACAATAAGTTAAATGTTATTTTATAGAGCAATAGAATGTTGGAATTGAATAGCCATGGTTGTTGCTGCATTCTCCCACGTTCGTTGGAACATTAATCGTATGGTAGGATATATAGGTCAGGACATCCATTTTGAGGCCCGAGGTTCAGCTTTGGTGACCTGGGTTAAGGAAAGAAAGACCATAACTCAGCTAAAGGCTGTAACTTCTTTTTTATGATTTAATTTAAACTGAAATAAAAGCTGTACACTTAAGCTATTAATATATTTGATATTTGTAGTGTCAACAGTGATGCTGTGGTGCTGAATCGTTTAATGCATGTCTGTCTAGCCTAAATTATTCTTCGAGATTTATCGATGCATTGTTATTAGCCTGTTATAGCTGCACAAATGTGTTTACATTATTATTATTCTACACTGTGTGCACACGTGCACTTTTAGTGATAAACAACGTCATGTAGGCTAGTTGTTTTTTAAACTGATTCACAAAAAAACAAATATATATACAAATAATAATAAATATAGCCTATGATCTGTCATTAAAAAAATCCAATAACTTAACAGGCTGAACACAGTTATTTTATTATTCCAATATAGTAATATAAATAGACATTTAATGCGCTGTGATCAGATTCAGTGTTATATTTTCAGCATACATTTTTTAAAGTTTTTAGGTTATATATAGGTTATATTCCTATATATACGTATACTGGCTACACTACACGTTATTCATAGATTTTCCACAGTTTTTGTGTCCACGGTTGACATATTCTGAGCATTTCTATATTAGCTCTTAAATTGGAAACATCCTTGCAAACAGTCTTTCACTGCTGTTCTCTTCTCCTTGTAACTGCATATTTGTTCGGGGTCGTCACTCGTCACCACATGGCCTATTACCTCAAACACGCTGTTCTGTTCTCCCTGGAGAAGGCACGGTCATCCTCTGGTGAGTGTGTGTGCTCAGTATAGGGCGAATGGGTGCTTTTAATATCCGCTCTTAAAAAATGTATCAAAAACTCCAACTCATCCACAGTTTTCTTTCAAAACGAACATGCCACGCTCTCTATCCGCTGGTGATGGTGAATGTCATCAGTTGCTGTCCGGCTCGTGTAGCGAGGCTACACTCCAGCCCTACACCCCGACCCTCCTCCTGGTGTGTTGTGTTGGAAAGCTGCAGGCTAATAGTAGATTCTTGCACATCAATCAGCTATGTTTTTGGTCATTTATTTCAGCCCATTCTTTATCTTCGCAGACTCAGCGCCATGCAGTCCTAATCTGAACTCCACTCATCAAATTCTTTATTAAGAATGGAAGTCAATTCCCACTTCCCCGTGAAATACACCCCTCCCTCTTTCTCCTATCACTCTCTCCTTATAGGTCTAAACACAGGACATTCATATCAGACATAACTAGGATACTGGCCAATCATCATCACACAGAAGAGGACGCTCGCACTCTCACGCGCAAACACAATCTAAGCGATGGGGAGTTGAGTCGCGCAGATCTCGATTGTCGTGCGAGGCATTCCACCTATCACACAACACAGAGTACAGATGCGCATGTACATGCAGCTAGGTTATTGTAAACGCGCGCGCGCGCGTGCACACACACACACACACACACACACACACACACACACACACACACACACACACACACACACACACACACACACACACACACACACACACACACACACACACACACACACACACACACACACCCTTAGGCAGTGATGGAAGTACTCACATTTCTTTACTTACGTAAAAGTATCAATATAGGCTACTGCAATGTAGAAACACTCTGTTACAAGTAAAAGTCCGGTAATCAAAATTTACTTGAGTAAAAGTACAAAAATATTGGCATCAAAATGTACTCTCAAAGTACCAAAAAAAAAGTACAAAAGTTATGCAGAATGTCCCGTTTCACAAGGTATCATATGTATAAAATATGTAGGATAAAAATAACCAATCTACAAGTTCACAACGCTATAGCGTCAGGTCAGACACATTGTGAGCTTGTAGATCTGGTATTTTCAAATAGCCAACGTTTAAAATGGGGCTGAAGTGGTTAATGCATGTTTTTAACAATCAGCCCGTACTGCCAGCCTTGACGACCTTGCAGGATTATGCAAAGGCTAAAATGTAACTAGCATGTTATGTATACATTATGTATAGTTTCAATGCAGGCTGATGGGGTTTACGTATTAGTTATTATTAGATTATTCGTTTACTTATGTATTACTTTATTATTAGGTTATGTTTATACATTTGATGTATTATGTGTATTATGATGTATTATGACGTATTATCTTATGTCCTTGCTTACTGTAAATCGCTCTGGATTAAGAGCGTCTGCTAAATGCCTAAACTGTAACTGTAACTGTAACCATGTAACTGTAACTGTAACTGTAACTGTAACTGTAACTGTAACTGTAACTGTAACTGTAACTGTAACTGTAACTGTAATCAAAATCTACAAAATATAGTAAAAGTACAATATTTGCCTGTGAGATGTGGAGTAGAAGTAAAAAGTAATGAAAATTGGAAATACTCCAGTAAAGTCAGAATACCTTGCAATTACTTAAGTAGGCCTACAGTACTTGAGTATATAGCCTATTTAGTTACTTTCGACCACTGCCCTTAAGGCTTAGGTTACGTTGGGGCATCATCAGCAGCACTGTGTTAATGTGAGCGCGCGCACCGCTTTGACGGGATTACTCTACATCCAGATAATAAACCGCAGTCAACTGGAGTTGAAAGTTGAAGGGGTCATTAGGACTTAAACGCCCCGCCGTACGGTTTCCGCCCCCGCCAACCGATTTCGGCTCTTCCATTCCGTTCCATCGAGCTATATTATCTTCCGTTTGCATCAGTTCGGCAAATGCTTTGATTTTGACATATAGCCAGGCAGCCACGAGGAGTTGTGGATCGTGGAAGGTCAAACCATTAATAGCAATTTTCATGAACGCTTATAGGCAACTGTATTGATTTGACACAATATAACGTGCACCTGTAATAGAATTCTGGCAGTTCTCATGCGTAAAATGCTATGCGTTCGTTACGCGCAAGGTTTCTCCGTTTTTCTGTAATATTTTAAGCAACATTTTAAGCACTTACCTTGTTTAAAGAATGATGATCTCTGTCAGACCTTCACCTATAGGCTATCTGATGATCCAGAGCCCATTGAACAGGTTCCCTGCACGGAAAGCGCTGGCTGCTCGGTAACAACAAGCACGCGTAGCGGTACAGTGATGCTGCAGCAGCATGCCACTGAGAATCACTGAGAATAGCCTACGGTACCCTACGTTTCTGTGTCTGCACGTGACCTGACCTATGAGATGGCATCACTAATGTATCCACAGTACGACTATTTCATATTCAGCCCTCCTCTGGAAAACCAAGGTATGCGCGCGCTATGAGAGAGATAGAGAGAGAGAGAGAGCAAGTGTGTGTGTGTGTGTGTGTGTGTGTGTGTGTGTGTGTGTGTGTGTGTGTGTGTGTGTGTGTGTGTGTGTGTGTGTGTGTGTGTGTGTGTGTGTGTGTGTTGTGTGTGTGTGTGTGTGTGTGTGTGTGTGTGTGCGTGCGTGCGTGCGTGCGAGAGAGAGAGGAGAGAGAGAGAGAGAGAGAGAGATAGAGGAGAGAGAGAAGAGAGAGAGAGGATGAGAGAGAGAGAGAGGAGAGAGAGAGAGAGAGAGAGAGAGAGGGAGGGAGAGAGAGAGGGAGAGAGAAAGGGGAGGGAGAGAGAGGAGAGAGAGAGAGAGAGGAGAGAGAGAGAGAGAGAGAGAGAGAGAGAGAGAGAGAGAGAGAGAGAGAGTTAAGAAACAATGACATTTTTACTCGTTTGATTATATTCTATATGCGCTCTTGGATGTCTGAGGAGAGATCCATATCGGGTTTTCATTTCATTTCAACACAAACGAAAAGCCCAATTGTTTCAGGCTATATAACCGCTGCAAGCTACTGATTATAGATATCGCAAAGTACTTCCATGTAGCCTACTGTTATGTACTGTCATGTACTATTCTCATGTCTTACTAAATAAACTACATCAATCAATCAATCAAAGGAACAAGTTATTATAAGATTTGGATGATTGTATTTAACAATATAAGGAGTAAGGGACCACATTTATTTCTGTCTGTATATTTCTTTGACAGGCACATTGAGCCGTTTCTAGGCCTACTTGGGTGACATGAGATATTCTTCATCAAACTGTAACAAATAGACAGACATAATATTATGCATAGCCTACATTTTACTCTACATTTAACCATATAGGCCTAGACCTGGCCTACCTACCGTTTACACATTCGGTAACGACCAAAACAATTGGAGGCTTAATGACAACACAATTAAGGGGTCGGAGCAATGTGTGACATTTTTCTCTCACAGCCTTCTCCACGTATATCTACTTTTTAGTAAATAGCATGAAGGAAAAAAATATATTTCTATTTTTTACACACCTGATTTGATTGGCTGCATCTTGACGAAAATGCTGTTTATAGGCCTAAACAAACCGAATAATTATAATTATTATAATCTTGTCAAGCTACACCGGTGTAGGCCCTTAGCTAAGTAGGCCAACACTACCCGTGTCCCTAAAAGGAGAAAATATGTGATTTGGTGATTAACAGTGATTATTTATTTGATATGATCAAAGGTAATAGGCCTATAATGTTGTAACCACTGATATTCACATTTTATAAACCTGTCTATACTTTAATGTAATACCAAATTATAGTTCAATAACAAGTATTTCGGATACATTATAATACTTTAAAAAGAACAAAAATAGAACAGAACAGAAATATTGCAAAAGAATAATTCACAAACAATATAGGCCTAAATCATGCAATGGAAAACAGCACATACTTCACAATAGCAGTACAATTATACAATTATACTGTGTTCATTTACAGGTATAGACCTACTTATTTTTTTTAATGCGAAGGTTGTAAATAGCCTACATTGAAATAGCTAAATACAGACAACGTTTGTCTCTAGGCTGTACATTAAATGTTTTTCTATCCGCAAATATATGAATATACAATTAGAATATTACCTCTACTTATAGGCTAGAAAGCTATACTATTGTCCATATACAGGTGATTTGCTATAGGCTACTGAAATAAGGGCATGATAACATGTTACTAATCTTGAATAATTAAAGGTAGGCTATCATCTGGTACAAAACCCGTCTGATAAAACACGACATATAGTGTGATAACTTGTTCCAAACCAAACTTTTTAATGAAAATGTCCTTATACCATAAACGCAGTGTTGAGCTATAGTAACAAACATTTATAAGGAAAACTTTCAAGAATTCCAAATTGTATTATAGCGTTAAAATATGAACATTGTATTCACTGGGAATGCTTTGATATCTTAAAACCAAGATAAATTACATCTTATCAAACTGCCAAATAAGTGGATCTTTGATTTATATTTGTATAGTTTTGTGACAATATAGGCAATATAGGCTAACATTTTGTGACAATATACTATAGGCTAACATATTGTGACAACTAGTCCCTTGTTTTACCCCAATGTAAACTACAATAAAGAAAGCTATCGATTCAAGAATGTGTTGCCGTGTGACAATCTGAGGAAGCAACAAGTCATTATCCTATCTACAATAAAGATGAAGGAGGCTATATATGTTATTTCTTTCTTTCAATTGAGAACTTCAATTCTGAGTCTGACACATGTGCCTACTTCCTATTGTTCCCCATAAAACCAAATTATGCTATCAACAAACATTAATTAATTATTTGTAAATTGATTAAGTCATAGTATGTGAAAGGTAGGCCTACGTTGCATAAAATGGCTGTCCTTTCCTAAAGGACACTTTGAGAAAGAAGACAAATTAAATACGCTTCTATATGTAATGAATATAGCAGAAATCATATTAATGTTTCATCGTTATGTTAATTGTACCGTTATTTTCAAAATATATTAAAAAATGTAATTCCAAAATGAGACAACGTTAGGAAAATATATAACACCCACTCAAGCCATGCACTCAATTGATCGCTGCATGGGATGAAAGTGTCCCTCATTCTGTTTGAAGTTAGATCTGAAGAACTTAATGCAGAACTGCCTTGAACAGTTATAGGTATGGCATTGGCATCAAAAAATAACTTTCTTTCTTTCCCCAAAAAATGATACTTCTTAATGGAATAAACCTCTTGCCTTATATATAATCATATAGGGAGAATGGCATTGGAAAAGTGCAGGAGAAGAGATCTAATAATATTTGAAATGAGGTGGCTGTGGCTGGGCTGCTCATTATTGTCCCATTTTGGGTTCAGCTGACTAGTTCCTCTGTTCTCTGTCTGGAGGAAGTGATGAAGGGGTCCCAGACCTCCTGCACTCAGCAGACCTGTCTCACACACCTAGGCTGACCAGAGAGAGAGAGAGAGAGAGAGAGAGAGAGAGAGAGAGAGAGAGAGAGAGAGAGAGAGAGAGAGAGAGAGAGAGAGAGAGAGAGAGAGAGAGAGAGAGAGAGAGAGAGAGAGAGAGAGGTGTGTGTGTGTGTGTGTGTGTGTGTGTGTGTGTGTGTGTGTGTGTGTGTGTGTGTGTGTGTGTGTGTGTGTGTGTGTGTGTGTGTGTGTGTGTGTGTGTGTGTGTGTGTGTGTGTGTGTGTGTGTGTGTGTGCGTGTGTGGCAATGGAGGGCAAGGTCAACCCATTTCTCTGCAAACAATCACATCACACAGGGCAAAATACATTCCAACCCCCCTCCTCTATCCATGTAACGTGGTCTGATGTGGAACATAAAGGTTGGGGTTTGGCAGCAGTCCAGACAGGGCCTCCAAGTCCAGATGAAAACCTGCACCGAATTATAATGACTTCATATTACACATGTAAGACGCTATACTTTCTAACGTGTTGGCAGAGCGATACACTGCGCAGTAAAATCTATTTTCCATATTTTATATCATCTTATTTGTTGCCAATTCCATTCTTCAAATGCATCCCGTAACAAAGGGTATTGTGGTAATGGAGGAGGTGAGAATTTGGCAGCCCTACCTCACTGTAAAGGTCAGTGGTAAAATGGCTGGATGGTGAGCCTACACTTCTGAGAAACATACCTGACCTGAGAGAGAGTCAGCTACCTTCAAACACCACCAATCATGATAATGGTCAAACTACACCATTATTATCCTAGAGTTGCACTAGTACTGCCTGTTGCAGAAGTATTGTTTACAAAGTGTTACAGCTCCCTCTAGTGGATTTCATCAGCAAGCATGGGTTACCATTATTCCAATGAAGTAAAGAATCTATAAAAGTAGTACACAAACACATACATACCATATTGTGTTCTGGGAGCGTTTTAAACTATATGAGAAGGCCCATAAGGACATAAATAACATCCCCTTTAGGTTAAGACCGTCATGTGGAAACAATAACATTTATAGAGGACCAGCCCTCCTCCCCTTTATGTTTCTGTCTGCCCTCAGAGTAGTCTGTCACTCTGAGACTTCACACTGATGTATTATTTAAGAGTTGACCTTTAAATATTGGTTATGAAGTATGCAAATAAAATACAATCTTGAAGGGCACTCTGCAGACCACAGTTTTAAGATTCTCAGTGGGATTGAGATTAGAGCTCACTCAAGGACATAATCCACTTGTTTGATCTTGTCCACTATATGTTGCGTTGGCCCTGGAATCATTACTCAAAGTTTTTTTTGCAGGTTCTCTGCATGGCACTATTTATTTCCTTGGATTTTTACAAGATGCCCAGTGCCTGCTGCTGAAAAGCATCCCGAGGTCATGACGCTACCACTATCACTGCTTGGATTCCTCTGGTGTTAGGTTTACTTCACATACTGCAGCACTTTGGATTTGGTGTAAAAATCTCTATCTAGTCTCATCTGACAAAAAAGCTTATCCTGTATTTCAGCCAGGTGTCAGTATGTTTTCTGACAACTCTAGACATACTTTCAGATGGTCCTTTTTGAGAAATCTTTCTCTGCCTGTTGTTACCCTCTCATATAAGTCATATATTGTTAACTGGTGCACATTAGTCTCTCAGTCACTGCACTCCATACTAGCTCCTTCAAAGTGATTGCTGGTCTCACTGTGGCTTCCCTCGCAAGTGTCCTTCTTGGTTCGGACACTGAGCTTTTGAGGGACAGTTTTTTTTAATGCAGTGCCTGGGTGGTGTGGATGCTGAATCCACTTCCTAATTATCAATCCAATATTGGTCAGTGGGATATCCCAACACCTTGGATTTTATGGATTTGTATTATTTAAACGCAACATTTTGTGGAATAGTTATTTGGCCTTCATTTTCACACCTTTCATTCAAATGCACAACCTGACCAATGATCCATAAACAGAGAAAATGTGAGTTGAACTTGAACCCCGGTGACCCTATTTTGGGGCAAAAATAGCAAATCTACAAGTTCATAATGTTAAGAGATTTGATAGAAAAAAAGGGGGAAAGGAAAGGAGGGGGGTAGACCCCTGGAGGATTCCGGTCAACAAAGTATTAAGGGTTTACATGTTGAATGGTTCATAGGTAGGTTAATGGTAAAGCAATTGTGTAAGTGCAATTTAAACTCATGTGTTTCCAGAGCACAGCGTTTGAATAATTGTTTGTTTCCTCCTATTAACGTGGGCCTATATATAAAGCCCTTTGAGAACAGTTTGTATCCTAACAGTGATGAAGGGCTATACATTTCAGTTTCAGTTGAGATGAGAATTATGCAAACAGCATAATTATTTAATTTTTCTTAAAACAATATTTTCTTACTTAAACTAATATTATCTTAGAATAAATGTTTTTTTTTTTTTTCAAATTGTCAAGGAATAATACAGCATTTATAATTCATAACATTTGTCAAGGGTCTAAATAGTTTTGTTAAGTATAGCTCTCTCCCCCACACACAGACCAGCACACATCACTTTTTCATTTTTCCCAGCCCCCTTCAGATTTACTTAAGTCCTGATCTCCTTGCTGGCTCGGTCATGTGTTTCTGCTTGGATTCCTCTCAGTACCTCAAGGAGCTCGGTCTTTAACAGACTGAAAAGTCATTTCAACACAGCTGACGTTTCATGGGCACTCTGGGCCTTTTACCTACCCACAAAATTTAAACTCTTTTGCTGAAAGGAGACCTTTTAGTCCAGCTGGTCCTGCAGCCACACAGCTGAACAGGGATGTAGCGACGAGAAGGCCAAAGAACTCAAGACAGAGTTAAGGCACTTTCCACATCGAACCCTTTGCATGCATCACTTAAAGGACCACTTCAGCCATTTTCAACTTATCTTCATATTATTGGTATATTCCTCACTAATGCTCATTATGACAACATTTCTGTATATTAAGTGTGGGTCTCAGAGGAGGGCTGCTGACAGTTCAGAAACCTGCCCACCATTGACATAATCGGTAGGCATGAAGGTTTGGACATTTCAAACAAGATTTCAATTATTATCATTATTATTTTATGCAAGGACACTGTCTTCTATTTCAGCTTGCTAACTTTTCAGGGAGAGAAAGGATTCTATTTGCTTTGAATCCCCATTAATGATGTCACTGTTAGGCAGGTTTCTCAACTGTCCATAGTCGACCAATAAGAGAGTGAACAGACGGAAATGGTGCCATCTTATAATGTTATAACATTAGTGAGAAGAGAACCAATTATATGAAGATAAGGTTGAAATGGATGAAGTGCTCCTTTAATAACTTGAACCATAGCATTCCTATTCTGGGGGGAACTTTTGGCAAAAGCAAACAGCCAAAGCTAGTCTACAAGCTCGATGCGTTGTGAGCTTGTAGATCGCCTATCTAGAGATTTGGTATAGACTAGAGGGGGAAAAGGAGAGGGCAGAGTACAGAGCCGACCCCGGTCAAGTTTACCAAGTATAAAGGGTTTAATTGCACTGGATGGGCTGTTGTGTAGAGGTGGCTGCCATGAAGCACAAACAGGCTGTTCCTGACCTTGCTCCCAAAGCTGTGTTGCCCTTAAGAGAGAACAATGGCACACAAGCTGAACACCGTAATTAGTGTGGTTGCCCTAACAGGGCAACCAGACTATTGTTATCCTCCAGAGGCCCTAGCGGTTTATTTTCAACCGCATCTCCTACCACAGTTTATTTTTCCCAATTTAGTGCCATATGTCAAAATGACCGGCTTCACCGGGAATCGTGTGCTTGTATTTTGCTAAGAGATTGGTTACATAGTTTAATTGATATTGATTTATTAGTGCATTAAACTTCCCCATCCACTTTCATGGGAAAATGAAAAAACTCCCATTCAAGTATTTATTTCTCAGAAACCGTAAGGGCTAGAGTTTCAAGACTTGGAGGGGTGGTTCATGATTTAGTCCAAAATTATTTAAAAAATAATTACACCAGTCGGCCTCATGGTGGCGCTATAACAGCCCACTTTACGTTTTGGCCTATAACTCTTGAACCGTAGGTCGTAAAATAAAAATCTTTTCCCCCCTAGATTCCTTGGGTCATGACGCATTTGTGTCAGGATAGATTTTCCGTTCTTCAAAACACACTTTTAGCTCCTCCTCCCACAAATTTTGTCCAAATTTCCTATGTCAAAAATCGGCACACATGATCTCTGGGCCCATGCGATAAACATATCCAAACGGCATTTTGATAGTCGTTACCGTTCGTCCGTAAATGGCTTCCAAAGTTAGTGGGAGGGAACCGTTTTACCAAAAATATTTTTTTCTCGGAAACCGTAAGTGCTAGAGTTAAAAGACTTTGAAGGGAGGTTCATAGTTTATTGCCAAATTATTAATAAAATAATTACACCAGTCGGCCACATGGTGGCGCTATAACAGCCCACTTTACATTTTGGCCTATAACTTTTGAACCGTAGGTCGTAGAATGAAAAAATCTTTTCCCCTGGATTCCTGGGTCATGTGGGAGGGGCCCGTTTTATACAAAAATGCCAGAAATCACGAACGAAAGGTCCAGTCAAACCCAAATTTGAATCACATGTCAATGTTGGTTTACTCAACAAATCTATTAACTATTTTGATAGTCCATACCGTTCGTCCGTAAATGGCTTCCAAAGTTAGCGGGAGGGTCCCGCTTTACAAAAAAGCCCACAAATCACGAACAAAACGTCCAGTCAATCCCAAATTTGAATCACATGTCAAGTGTGGTTTACTCAACAAATCCCCAAAATAATTTCCACTTTGATCCATAGGGGGCGCCATAAATGCTCAGAATGTAACCGTTTGATGCAAAAACCTTATTTTGGGGGGATCAATCCTCTCAAAATGAAACGCAAGTGATCTAAGGAGTTACGTGACAATGTAATTGGCACAGCCTCCGACGGTATTCCTCCCAGCGTATTCCTCGAGTCCCGGCGGCAGCGACCCGCGACTGGCGTCGGTGCAACCACACTCTGCAATTGCCCTGAATTGCGACGCGTCTAGTTCTGTAAATGTTATGCGAGTGTTGGGGTCACACACCACTAGGTGGCGTGATGTTCTATTGCTGGGTAATTATAGGAACAAGAGGAAACAATGCATCTTTCTGTAAACTATCTGCAAAGGAAACCTCAACAGGACTACTAAAAGGCACCATTTAATATACAAGAAAAAGAATTAACATACATAGGCAGACAAGTGCAAGTCGCTTCCGCAGAAAGAAGTAGGCGCGTAGAACATCGAACCACACCAAAGAATGTCTTGATGTGAGGCTGAAATAACTAAGTAAGATTACAGATGTAACAGCATAAAGCACTTTCAGATCTGTTGTGAAATCACTTGTGATATACCTAAAAGAAAAGTAAAAGTGCAAAATTACAATAAAACTCCAAAAGTGGCAACTAAGACATACATATCTTCCTGCAACAACAAAAAGATTATCATCACATTTATAAGCCTGTCAACCAGCTGACCCACTGTTACATGACACATTCTAGAACATACCATTAAACACGGCTGTACTGTACTGTCATGGTACCTCATAGGGCTAGTATCAGCTGAGACAGGAGTCACAGTTTACAGATGATTGATCTCTAACACAAGCTTCATGAGCTTCTATTTTAAACATTGTGCAAACACGTAAAGGCATTAAGTTGCTGCTGACTCTCTGATTTTCCACCAGTACAGCAACAGAGGAGACTTCAGTTGGATGGACTCCTGGTTCACCCTGAGAGCTATGTACAGACTGCTGGAGCTATCGTTTCCTTTCTTCTCACATCTGATTCAGGTATAGTAATAAATTGCTTGTTGATGACTATTTAGACTCTTAATAGTCTTCAACAAGCAATTTATTACTTTCAGAACATCAGTACACTCAAAATTTTAGAGTGTACTGATGTTCTGAAACAATAGCTCCTACAACATGTGTCTCCAGGGGTGTAAGTAAAATAAAAAATAATAATAAAATAAAACAAAAACACTGCTGGGTGGACCTTTGCAATCCAAGTGATTAGGATTCTCTACTGATGCAGGCATACACAGAAAATGACTTTGCTCAAATCAATCAAATGTACCATGCGCCACTTGGGTAAATACTATATCATGTGCTAAAGGGCTTAAATACTATTAGATACTTCCAGCAGATTTTAAAACCCCTCTGGATGCGTTGTTAAGAGCCATGTGCATGCGGACAGATTAGATTTAGCATATGTACAGTATATGTACCGTAACTTGTGAACCTACTGAGCAACCTACTAATTAACTAGTAATATCAACAATATTCAAGTTTTAGAGGAATATATATATATATATATATATATATATATATATATATATATATATATATATATATATATATATATATATATATATATATTAAAGAAAAAAACACCATTATACCCTTTCACAGTCCCTTGAACACTAACACTGTTGTCCTCTGATCCTCTTCTATCTGTCCTAATTCCTCCCTTACAATACTGCAATGTAGCCTGCAGTTACTACATAACGTCAGCAGGGGGCTCCGCAGCAGGCTACGGTAGTGAAACTGACTCTCGTTGTCAAGTCAATGGGGAGTCACATTCATCTAAAAACAGCCACCTAAATCTTGGTCCAGAGGGGAAATCAGAGAGATTTAATCGATCTTATACGTCTGTGGTGCGGATGCTGTCGTCATCCAAGCTGAAGGGGAAGCTTCGGTCTGTGTGAGTCTGGGGCTGAGAGCGGTGCCGCCTTCGGCCACTAGAAAAGCTCCCCGAAGTGGTGAAATCCCCGGGGCTGCTAGCTGGAGCTGGGGGAAGAGCACTAGAGCACGGAGCCGTGGCAGAGAGGGAATTAGAGGAGGAGGAGGTAGAGGACGAGGTGGAAGATGAAGACGGAGAAGGCAGGGTGGGCAAGGGGCTGAACGTGATATCCATGTCTTCTGTGTCCTCACTTTGGGGCACAGGGGTCCAAGGCTGCCAGCCTGGGGCCACAGAACAGGACTTGACCAGTGTAGGTCTCTCAGTCTGTAGATTGCGGGATGCAGAGGCGTAGTTACATCGATATAGAGAAGATACGCGTTTAAAATCCTGTGATGAGAGAGATGAATGGTTACGAGAGATAGAGAGAAAAAAGTAGAGTGAGAAAGAGAGAGAGAGATAGACAGAAAGAGAGAGCGTGTGAGTTTATCACCAGGGCAATCGCCATTGCCCTATTTGGACAATACAGGGACAATGTTAATTTGTTTATAACATAGCCATAGCCTTATGTAAAGATGATCTTTTTCACATTTGTGCTTTACATTTTATAGTAAGAGACAAACAGTAAAGGCACGACAGAGCAAGATGTGATGACAAGCAGCAAAGAGCCTCGGTGGGATTCAAATGGGTGGGATTTGAGGTAAGCCACTCGAGCACGCCCCATAGCCTTATTTATTCACAAATGCTATTTGCTCAAAATTGTCAACAAGGAACTGCCCCATTGAACAAAATGGTATAGTCCTCCTTTTAGTCTTGCTGGGAGTCCCAGACAGTCTGGGGAGAGAGTTGACTCCGAACACATAAGTTGCTGCTGGCATGCCTCAACTTAATTGGTATGCAACCATTCTGTCAATGTCTCCTGTCTCCCCAGCTAAGAATTCTAGCAAACCATTTGCAGCAACATGTTTGGCGGCTGAATTTTATCCATGTTTGACATGGTAATTAACTTAAGTAGCAAGCAGCGCACAAAGGAACTGGTCAGCTGCTGTATCTTCCCTAGGCGACATGGCAGCTGACCAATCAGCGCAATATCACTCTTGTATAGTTGCATAATTCCTTTCATCACTTCCCTCATCCATGTCAAATAAAGGCAGAGTATGTGATATATGTATATACAGTATATTTGTACACAATGAGCATTCAATGAATTATCTATCTCTGTCAGGCAGAGATATTGCATTAAGCTCTGTCTGTCCGTGTGCCCACAGCTAATCTTGGCAAATATTTGGCGGATCAGCATAATATTTTTTGTGTACGCTGCCAGCAGGTAAAGGACCTCAATTCCAGAATATGTTTGGAATCGTCAACAACTATGTGTTTTTTGTGAATTAATAATCACAGCGCAATCCCCCTGCAGGCTATTGGATATGTGTCCCGTGAGGCTATGGACGGGAACTAGCCAGCTGGGCACAAGCTGTCCATCCAGATTATGGGATCTACAGTGCTAGACCCTCCAGCTGTCAGACCCTCCAACTCATGGAATATATCAATATTAGCCAATCGCAGGCATGCAATACGGATACGGCCCGAGACTGAAATGGCAACTCATCAAAGAGTTAAGTCTAAAGACTGAACAGCTAAAACACCTTAACACTGTGATAGTTCATGTTAATGTGAAAGAATGTCATGCTGATACGTGAACGAATGGTCACTAACATTGCAGACATGCTCAGGCGGACGTATGCAGAGGCCCACTATTGCATAATTTTAGTCCACACAAATCACAGCGGAGTCCAGCCCGTGTATGCCATGTCTGGACTATGAGTTGGCCTTTATGTTATAAGTTTGTCTTTGTGAACGTGTATGTGTCTTGAAAAATCAATAAAAACATTTGAATAATAATAAGTCTTTGTGATGCCTTCACTATCTACAGATTTTTTAATCTTTGTTTTACTTTTTCAATTAATCAAATAATGAAGCGTATTTTTTTTTATATTATTTTTAATGAAAAGGACAATGTATTTATTTTATAGATCGACTAAATCACATTAATCTGATAAGCCACTTAGGCCCTATTTAATACATCGCCCTATTTTATAGGGTGTCGTGCAAAAATACCAAAAATAGCCGATCTATAAGCATACAACGTGCTGTGATGCATTGTTAGTTTGTAGATCTGACATTTTCTGTATTTTGCATGTATTTACAATAGATTTTTTTCATTTTGATTGATTAATTTATCAAAATCAATGTTTTTTAAATTAATAAAAACATTAATAATTCGATAAGAAAAGTGCTATATAAATAAAGTTATTATTATTATTACTCTGGTTGCACCGTAACTATGTAATGATGGGCCTTTATGATAGCCATTCCCCCCATTGCTCCATGTCTTTTCATACATGTACACAACCCCGAAATACTGTCACCACATGCACCAGACAGGAAGAAAGAGATTTGCACTTCAATTTTAAACCATAAATACAGTATAGATCCAACAAAGATATTGATGAGAGACAAAAGATTGTAGGGAACCTTAGAAGGGCCTCTGAAGTCCTGAATCTTCATGTCAATGTCCCTGATCCAGCCATACATCTCCTCTGGAGAATCAGTCTATAGAGACAAATATAAAGGGAACAACGGTCCTTATGGATACACACATACATACACATACTATAGTGTATCTTAAATGTTAGCCATCGTCTCTATTTATTACGTTATTTATGAAATTGTGTGGGTGAATTAATGTTAGCATTAGCGACATCACATGGTGTTTATTAAATCAAAGCATATTCGAATATGTAACGTTACGTTATGCTGAACGCTGTCATGACTGATACACTAAACTGAGGACAGGTGTTGAATATTAGGACCTGCTAAAACACATGCATCTGGTTTGTCCAATGTGACTGTGATATGTCAAATAAACATTAATCAATCGATCAATTGTGCTACCCACACGATAATAAAGTGGATTTGATGTTGGTCAATTATAGGTTTATAGGTTTATTTAAGCAAAGCATTGTTCATTATAAGGTCTGTAATGAAAATGAGCAATCAAAAGTATGTTTTTTGGCAACATGCATAATTCTTTGGGTGTTGCTGATTTGAAAAATATAACACGTTACTTCCACAGGAAACTACAATGAGGATAAACTGTTACCATGACTCGGACATATAAAATAGGATTTAGTCTTCTGCACAACCCATGCAAGCATGACATTTGTACCTCCAAAAGATTGTCTTATTAAGTGCCATACCACACCACTGCACCGTGGGCTTCAGAGTTTGTGTTTGTCTTCTTTCTACTTTTCTCCACAGTACACACATTTCTGCTTTTTTTTTCATTCAGCTTAATCTCATGCCTTGACTTACTCTTATGACAGACACACACACACACACACACACACACACACACACACACACACACACACACACAAGCAGTCTCAAGAGTCTCACTCGACCCCCGCCCCACTCCCTCTCTCTCCTAGGGTTTCCCTTCTGATCCGAGTGACCCCAGTCTTCCTCAGTCAGCTGTTCTCCCAAGGGGAAGAACAGGATGTTATTGTTGTTATGGTAACAGATGGTTTTGCCTGATTCACAAAAACATACTTTTCGTCCTTCTAAAAACAGAACCGCTGCCACACATCAGTGACAGAGCATTCAGAGGGAACATCTCCAGCATATGGAACGACAGCTGGAGGAGACACCAGTGTAGACATACTGTACGACTAGACTTCGTTAAGGCAGCTCAGTGCATTCGCTTTCCTTTATAGGCCTCTATAAAAGGACTGGATCAGCTTCACCATTATTCATACAAGTCAACAAGGAGAGCTCTTCCAATCACAACGAACAAGAGCAGCTGAGTAGGAGCACCAAAACAAGTTGCTACACACTTCTTTACTATAAGTTACTTTAGACCGGTTACAATGGATCTTTGTTTATTGGCATGTTCTACATTTTGCACTGTACTGTACCATGTTGCACTGACTGAGCAACCACATTTCTCCCCTCTGTTGTACTGACATCAGTACTCCTTGTTCTTAGCAGTCATGGGTACTGTTTGTATGTGCGAGGAATATATATATGATACTTAAATGACTCAGTTGTCATGTACCTGAATGTAGAAGGTTCTGGAGCTGGTGATGATCTCAAAAAGGTTGTCTCTCATCAACAGATCCCTAAAAAACACAGAAGATGATCATTTCATATCTGAAACATACTGGTGTCTGCAGAGGGATAGAAGAGGAAAGAGAGAGACAGCGAGGGAAAGAGACTGACAGAGACAGCGAGAAGGAGAGAGAGAGAGACAGGCACACCAGATGGGCCAGACTGACAGATGTGCAGAAAAGAAGGAAAATTGAGGTATGCAACAGGATTTAGACTGACCCAGATTTGACCAGACATTCGTGAACCTTCTGAACGTCCCTCAGTGGAATAGCTCGAAGAGGCTCCTTATCCTGACACATACACAATTGCATCAGTGATGTGACATAGGCTGTAGATTGTAGCCAAGGGCACAGCATACAAAGATCAACTGGTACATTTCCACCACATGGTGTGGTACCGGCTCGACTTGACTCGCTTTTGGTTCCAGGTACTTCATTCTCCACTGCAGATAGTACATACTGCTGTGACACAGCCATAATTATGGTGTCGTTTCTCTCCTTTAATGAAAGTGAACCCAACCCTCCACTATCAAAGGACTGAGGTAAAAAAATAAATAACACAGGGCAGAAAAAGGGGGAACACAAAACCTGGAGATATTAATTTCATTTCATTGTCCCTGAGCTATAGTCAACCTTGCACAGGGAGGAAAGAAAGAAAGAAAGCAGCAGGGACAGAATGATTTTTTGCTTGCACATCAGAAGGGGGGCTACCAAGGGTGAGTGAGAAGATACTGTAGCAGCCAGGAGAATGAGGCTGGCTGGTCACTGCCATAGACACCAGGAACTCCCAGCCAGCAAACTTGTGCTGTGGGAACCAACACAAGGGCATCGATCCATGCTATCCCTTTCCCTTTGGTAACAACTACAGTTCATAATAGCATATTCTTCCCTCAGCTCATCAACCATGCTATCTCTTTTCCTTTCCTTCTGGCAATGATCACGTAAATCTGTAGGGTTTTTGCCAATCAAATACAATGTATTATTTAATGCACTTGACCAAATTATGACCTCCTCTCTCCTACTTCTTTCTGTTCTCACCCACTTTGCTTTGTATTCGATAAAGAGCCTTCCTTTTCCTCCTCCATCCCAACATTACTGCCATTCTTGCTGTTATCACATTCTTCCATTTGCCTTCTTTCTGTTCCAATGCATAGGCTGTCATTTATATTGGCGTCGCGGCATAAACTAACTTTATGTGACGCTCGGCCAATCAGGGACTTATACTGTCTAAGCGGTACAAATGTGACATAATGCTCCACCAATCCGTGAAGCCAACGGTTTGGGTTGGCTAATCAGGGAAACTGATGCATACAATCCTCAAACACAGAGAATCTGTGCGACAGAATCGGTGTATCCCCCTCAGACCCGCGGTCAGTTACGCCTGGGACAGACACACACACACACACACAGAGGTTTTGTGAATTAATAGAAGGACGTACTGTATGCCTTCCGCCTTGCACTTTCCCCATTGCTGCTAAAGATACCATACCTGCCTTAAGAGGTTTATCATACCTGCTGTTATAACTGTACTTTTAACTTTATTTCTATCTTATCTATAATTTTCTTATTTTTATTTTACTTCATTACATCCAGTACCAGAATTATTATTTTTATTATCTTGTTTTATTGCATTGTGGCGTTGCAACATTTTGCTGCTTTTGAGTGAGCGACAAAAAAATCCCAGTTGATTCTTCGTCTCGCAGCTCAGTGTATTATTCTGACCAATCAGTGGTCTGCAGTGTTGTCCTGCCACATTTTAGTATTATTTAAGCTTGCTTGGAGCCTCAATGGAGGAGATACCAAAAAAAGTACCAGGTACTATCCACAACTTTTGCCCAGTGGAAAACCCCAAAAAGGGAGCAGAGTCAAGTCGAGCTGAGCCTGTACCATGTTGTGGAAAAACGCCCAATGAAAGTAAAGAAAAAGAGGTCTTGTGAACTCACTGTGTCACCCTTGTAGTAACTGACAGCAATGTCATCCAGGGTGAAGAAACGCCTCTTCCAGTTCTTCCTCTGAAACACAAACCACATTGAACCTTCAGTATCTCAAACCCAAAAGACTTTCATGTGGACACAGATTTCAGTTGTATTACACGTGTGTGTACTCACCACATTACCCTGTTTCACACAGTAACCACACCTCAGGACGCCTGGCTTGATGACCTTTCGTTCTCTAATTTCTGTCTCCTCGCTTTCATTCTGAAACACATGGTCAACATTAGAATGGTACGCTTTGTGTTCACCAACACAGCCCCCCTCATTGTCCTCGATTTCATCCTCAGTTTAATAACAATGATTGTGTCGGCTACATCCCAATACCTGGATGGGAGTGTGAACCACTACTCCGCCAATGATCTCTGTCTTGTAGGCCTGCTGTTTCCTCCCCTGAGTATCGCCACTTACTGTGGACACATCTGACCTGGCCAAAACAGGGGCAGCTTTAGGTACCTAGGACACAAAAGGACAGATGTATGGTTAACCCTAGCAAGTAAGTGCACTTACACATTTGTTTACAAACATAGATATGGCACATCAGTCACATGTGCACAGTTAAAAATGTGTATGTTATTTTTTACATTTAAATGTAGACTTTCAACTTGTGAATCGAAGAAGCTTTGCTTTGGCCATTGCAGCTCATTCAAACCATCATCTACTGTAGCTCTGGCTGCATGCTACAGTAGCTCATTCAATATCTGTACCAAATGTCTCCAATAAGAAATGCCAACAAGGCAATTCTCTTGATGATATCTGACAATCTTTGACTAAAATGACATGCCCAAAATTGGGACGCCGGGTTGAACGTGGTTACAGCACAAATCGTCTCCTAGAGCCAGACAACCTAGTGAAGCAAAACAAAGACAATCCACAATGACCTGTCCTATGGACAGGAACATTTTATTCTATTTATCCTAAAATAGAATTCTATTCATTCATTTTCAGACTGATGCCAAAGAGGCTCAGAGAAATAAAGAAAGAATGAAAGAAAGAAAGAGCCTCTCAGAAGGGGAAGTGAAAGAGAAAGAGCAGCATTTCCTGTATCAGTTTGCAGGTGAGAGAAATGCCTCCGTCAACCACATCTGGGGAACCTTGGACAACAACGCCATGCCTCTGTCAACCACCTGCACTCACTCACTCACTGATTGACGCACTCACTGACTGACTGACTGACTGACTGACTGACTGACTGTCTGTCTGTCTGTCTGTCTGTCTGTCTGTCTGTCTGTCTGTCTGTCTGTCTGTGTCTTCATTATCGCACATTCATAATTACTACATATGAGCAATGTTATAACTTACACATTACAACATAATCTCAAAAGTGAGGGAGATGATATTTTTGGGTGGCGTGTTGGCAAAATGGTGATCACACATTACTTCCTCTTCCTCTAGAGGAGTCTGTGTACTTCCTCTTCCTCTGAAGGAGGAAGTGGACTGTTACTCTGTGCCTGTAAAATACAGTCTGTATCCACGTTAAGATGGACACAAAACCAAGTCTTTGAATAAGTTGAAGACTGTTTCAAAGGGCTTGAAAAAATTAAATAAACAAGAGCTATGAGTCAAGATTACTTTCTGACTGATGTCTATTTATTGCATCACCCTTAACAGCTCACACCCATCTGCTCACTGGATCATGTGATTCCAGTATCACTGTGTCATTCACTGGCTCTTGGGCACAATGTTAGCATAACGTTGCTATAATTGTGTGTGTGTGTGTGTGTGTGTGTGTGTGTGTGTGTGTGTGTGTGTGTGTGTGTGTGTGTGTGTGTGTGTGTGTGTGTGTGTGTGTGTGTGTGTGTGTGTGTGTGTGTGTGTGTGTGTGTGTGTGTGCGTGCGTGCGTGCGTGCGCAGACTATGCACACATGCATGTGTGTGTGCTTTACTCACCGTGATCTTGGTCGCCTTGTTAAGAGCAGTAACCCAGTCTTTCATGTCAGTCACATCGTTAGCTTGGAGGAAATACCGCCGGGATACTGCATTGATCACTGCACACATAATATACATAAGAAAGACATGTTGCATAATATTAGATGTCAGACAAGATAAGATTCATATTCAATATTAAATTCACAGTTTAAAAAAAAAACTCACCAAAGCAGAACTCAGTCTTGGGCTTTTGCTTTGGTGTTGCTTCACCCACCTGACAGGAGAGGGGGAGAGGAGAGGAGAGGAGAGGAGAGGAGAGGAGAGGAGAGGAGAGGAGAGGAGAGGAGAGGATATTGTTGATGAGAATGGAGATGAAAAGGAAACAGAGAGGATGAAAGGAGACGATGAGAAAAGCATGTTTATTATCTTTGTCCAATGTCATCTAGTTGACAGAGTAAAGCTTATTTCAGTTACAGTGTCCAGTGACCAGCTGTCAGCAGTCAGCACTGCAGTCTAGTCGGGCCAAATGCCATTATCTCTGGTTAGCTTGGCACACCAACATGTGGAAAACTTCACAATGTCTGCTTCAGCACAGCCGTTGCACGAAGACATTAGCTGGAACCGCCCAGATGAGTACTGGATTGAAAATATTCGCTTGCTCTAAGATACATCAATTGTTCCTTCCTAATAATAACTTCAAATTTAAATTTAGCGCTGTTGAAACTTCTAAATCTCACTGTTGTCGGGCAGAAATCTCGTACCTCCATATTTCATCATGTTTTTTCATAAATGAATGCCCTACTTGGTCGTCACACAAATGTAGCAAAAATAAACAATCTACAAGCTCACACCGCATCGCAACACAAGCTTGTAGATCAGCTATTTTCAAATAGAAACAGGCTCTTTTTTTCCTGAAAAGTAACCGTTTTGCACAAGGTTTCCACCCAACAATAACGATATACATTTATTAAGGAGTTTAGACATAAGACATAGACACTAGGGGAAATGACAGGCAGACAAAGATAAGAGGATACCTTGGAGATGTAGGTTAGCCGCAGGCTTCCCACGGAGGCTGCCCCACTGGGCAGGTTCTGTATACAAGCACAAACACACACTGTCACCATTGGCTCAGAGTCCAAGGTTATACAACTTCTATTGGTCAATTCCACTTCCTCTTACTGTGGCATGTTTGTTTAAGTGTGTGTGTAAGTGTGTGTGTGTGTGTGTGTGTGTGTGTGTGTGTGTGTGTGTGTGTGTGTGTGTGTGTGTGTGTGTGTGTGTGTGTGTGTGTGTGTGTGTGTGTGTGTGTGTGTGTGTGTGTGTGTGTGTGTGTACCTTACTGCACTTATAATATTTGTGTCTCTGCATGTACAGTATTCTCCTTTATGTGGACATAAATAAATGGTTAAAAATGTGTGCAGTACCTGCGGGTTGTCCATATACCACAGCAGAACATTCGCCTGTGTATCAAGTATGAAGTATCGTCTCTGGAATCGACAGCTGTTTTCCTTCTCTTCGATGTCCAGGAACCCACACACACGGTTCAGCCTGTCTACGTATGGCATACTGCTGCTATCACATATCACTGAGACAGACAGACAGACAGACAGACAGACAGACAGACAGACACAGGGCGATTGAGTCTCTATGAACCATAGGAAGAGAGACTGACATATATACTCAAATGCACTGCAGAAAGAGTGACAGATGAACTGACAGACAGTCAGGACAGTCAGATAGACAGATAGATGTGCAGTCAGATAGAGGAACACAGAGAGAGTTTGAGAGATTAAAACAGATGTGGCTGTGAGACAGAGGCAGCCAGACAGAGAGGAATGATGTCATGTGGGAGAGATATCTACTGCACTGCACACTTTCATATAGTGTTCACAGGAACTTATGCACGCACACACACACACACACACACACACACACACACACACACACTTATAAAGAGACACGCAGACAAATACACACTCACTGACTTACTCAACACACACACACAGATAAAGAGACATGAAGTCAACATATACAGTACACTCACTGACTTACTCTCACACACTCACACCGACACACTGATAGAGAGATGCAGCCACATACACAATCACTGACTTCTACACACACACACACGCATGCACGCAGAGCCACTCACACTCAGCAGTTTTTCATGTGACGTGATTGAGGCGGCTACAGCTAACCCCGAAGCCCGGGGCTGAGCTGAGGATAATACCACAGCCAAAAATTACAGACTGCACTCAAGATCTGCACACATGCACATTTCAACTGGCCAGAGAGGAGAGGAGAGGAGAGGGAAGGAGAGAGGAGAGGAGATAGTGGTGAGATGTGTTCATTGAGGTCATGCATGTGAATCACCTCACCGCCACCGACTGCTTATCCAGGACAAATCGAGACACAATTCGGCAGATACACACAGTACTGCAGGTATGCTGTACACTGCTGCCGTGACGATAATGTGTACATTTAAAGACAACATTATCCATGTTAGACATCTGACTGTGAAATGACATGAGTTTCAGGCAAACAGATACAATCTGTTTTTGAATAGGCTGGGCAAGGTCATGGTGAGACGGCCATATCTAAATGTCCATCTCAGGTCTCCACACAAACCTGCTGTGTACACAGACAGGGTCAAATAGGTGTTCTGAATCTCCTGGCATTACTATTGTTTTGTAAGAGAGCAAGCAACAAAGTTTACTTTGCATCTTCTCTAAGTAATATATAGTAGGAAAGCTGAGCGGGATATGCATAATTTATGTATACTCAAATAAGATCGTCAAACTAACAACGAAGAGATGTGACACGTTGTTAGATTGAACACCACTTCATCCCGGCAAGCGAAACTGTCGTGCGATGGAGTTGAACCACCTTACCCCACTTTATTTAACCACAGTCCCCCAGGGCTCTATACTAGGTCTGGTACTTTTTTCACTTTGCATCCAATTTCTTCACTTGACATAGTCAATCTACAAGCACACAACGCAAAGCGCAATGAATTGTGAGCTTGTGAATCTGCTGTTTGTGCAGAATGTTTACCCCAGAATAGGGACGTTATGCCTCATGTGGTTATATTGAGCTTTACAATGCAGGGGGCACAGGAGGACGGCACTGGTGGGATTCAGTCCAATGCCTCCAGGGTTGAGTGAGTGGTTCCACAGTCATCTACTGAACCACAAAGGGAGTAACAGACACAGGCATTCATTTCACAAGCTTTGAAAGTTTTGCTCCGACGCATGTTTATAATGGCTGGTCAATGTGTCTCAACATGGCCACATAACTCAAAATTATTGTTGATGACAAATTGACAATTAGGCATATTGTCTATTGTGGTCACACAACAATTTTGACCTAAACCTCTACATGCCTACATAAAATGTTCATTATGTGTACCCCCCGCCAAAAAAAGAAAATCTAATCAAATCAAAACAGAATTATTGAGTTATTCCAACATTTTCCAGACCCGTAGAGCAATCCTGACGAATCAGACACAAGCAATCCTTCTGTTCTGTGTTCTGTTATTCCATGAAACTGATTGTAGGGTTATGGTTTAGGAACTTTTTCCATTTTAGCTGCTTAAAGCCATTATAATGTGGAGTGTTTGATACCACTGTACGCTAATTCTACTCCTGCTATCAATCAAAATGGTTTCAAATACAAATTGTTCTTAAGCCATTGTAAAAGTACTGGTCACACACACACACACACACACACACACACACACACACACACACACACACACACACACACACACACACACACACACACACACACACACACACACACACACACACACACACACACACACACACACACACACACACACACACACACACACACAATTTTGGGCATCTGAAAACATCTGCTTTATCCCATATCTATATAATTCTATATTCCAGATGAGAACATCCTCTCCAGCACTGTGGCTGTCTTGACTGTCTTTGATGACTGACTAGTTACACCAAGTTAGCCTTGGATCAAGACTATCATAGATGTATTTTATCGAGTCTGACTTTTGCTGTCTTATCATAGATACGATCAAGCAAAAGTCAGCAATTAGTCAGTCATCAATATCATAGATACGAAAGCAAAAGTCAGACTCAATAAAATACATCCACAGTATGATAGTCTTGATCCAAGGATAACACCAAGTGAACTTTACTATAATGAGAGAAGTTGGTGATAGAGGAAAAATAAATAAATGCTGATTAAAAGCATACCATGAAACAGAAGAACTGGAGGTAAAACATTTTCACACCTAATCAATAAAATCCTGAGAGAAGAAGACTGAATCTGCTCATCTAGGATGACCTGTCCTGAACCACCATGTCTGTCTGCCTGGCTCTGCCACACCTACTCTCTCTCTCTCCGATATCTCTCAGTCTCACATCAGAGACATACACATCACACACACACACACACACACACGCGCGCGCGCGCGCACACACGCACGCACGCGCACACACACACACACACACACAGACTTACCCGGTTTTGAAAGTTAGTGTGCGCCACAGCAGCAGCCAGCGCCCGAAGTGTTCAAACAAGATGTGAGCAGGAGGAGCAGTGAGTAAGTTGCATCTATACTGCGCATTGTACGTAATGTAAGTTTATGGCGATTTCTAACAGCTCATCATATTCTCACAGCCAGGGCTGACATATGAATGAGATGCAGTCTCTAGGCTATCATCTGTATCTGAGCCGTGATCGAATTACAGAACGTTCCCCTTCTTTCCGGGTTGGACGTTGGCTCATGATTAGAATAAACCAGCCCCGGATGTGATCTAGTTCTCTCTCTCAGCCTCTGACCGCGTGCTGTGCTCAGTGCTCCTCCTTGTTGCAGTTGTCAAATATGAGGAACTGAACTGAGCACAACTCAACTGACATACTGTATGCATTGCAGTGGTGGGAAAAGTACTCTTTTTTTTTTTTTTTACTTAAGTAAAAGTATTGATACTGCAATGTAGCCTACTATGTTACAAGTAAAAGTCCGGTAATAACAATTTACTTTGAGTAAAAGTACAGAAGTATTGGCACTTAAAGTACCAGAAGTAAAAGTACTCATCATTACGCAGAATGAACTTTCACAAGTTTTCGAATGTATAAAATGTACAGAAATCCTTTGAAAATAGCAGATCTACAAGCTCACAACGCGTCGCTTTGCAAATAGCTTAAGTATATTATACAGGGCTGAAGTGGTTGTTAATGTATGTTTTTTAATAATAATTCTAATCTACAAAGTAATTAAAGTTTTCAAATAATTGTAGTGGAGTAAAAAGTAAAAGTATAAAAAAATTGGAAATACTCCAGTAAAGTAAAAGTTCCTCAAAATTGTACTTAACTACACTACTTGAGTAAATGTACTTAGTTACTTTACACCACTGCATACTGTATGTTCCATTTGAAAAGCATGCGCGTGCAACCGATGACATTAGACCGCTGTAGCCTGGCACACATTGTGCGTGTGAGCATGCCTTTTTTGTAAATGGGCACACATTGTGTGGGGGCACACACACACACACACACACACACACACACACACACACACACACACACACACACACACACACACACACACACACACACACACACACACACACACACACACACACACACACACACACACACACACAATCAGCTGACCACTCTTGCTTATGATAGGATAAGGCATAGTGCATAACAAAGAGAAGCAAAATGTGAACTTATGTGAACGTGGTCATAGTAGCTATGTAATGTTATTTTGGAGCTTGTGTTAATATCTTGCAACCAACCAATATACAGTTTATGCTGTATTTTTATGTTGTTCATTCACCTGCTATTAGGCATACGTTGATGTAGCCTATAAATAGCCAAAAATTGCTGATTGGCAAGCTCACAATGACAAGCTCACAATGCAACGGCAATTTTTTAATAGCTGAACGCATAAAATAGGGTTAAAGTAGTTAAACTGATTGCTGATACTATATGAAGTAATTTAGCTGGGGGTCCACGGACACCAGTTTGAGAACCACTAGTTTAAAGAACAGATAAGTATACAAAAAAAAAGAGTTAGAGATTGAACTGACCTGTGTTTGATCTCAAAGCTATCATAAAGACAGTTTCCTGCTGTCTGAGTCTATTACCGCCCTTGGTTTCAAAGGAGATTGATGTGTCAGCATGCTTGCTGTTTTCTTGGTGCAAAATGTTAAATTTGAGTCTTCATAAGAGGAAGTGGTTGTCTATATCGTATCAACACTCTGGGGGTGGAGAACTACCTGGGTGAATTTATTTCCTGTGGCGAGTAAATAGGACAGAAGTCACACACAGATATGCAGAGGGAAGTCTTCAAGTTTCCACAACCCACCTCTGTTGAAAAGCACTGTGACAGTCACGTTGCACTCCTCGTGTGCACATTGCAATAAACATTTGCTATTGCATTCATACACATACTGAGCATGGACACAAAAATGAGGGTGCCAAACCTTTTTATTCTTTATACAAAACGTTTTTTTTTCTTTATATATTAAAGTGCTAAACAAACAAAACAAAAATCTACCTTTCTTTGGATACATGGGGTGCGAGAAGACTCATGTTAGTTACAGTCATATTTCACTACCTTGTTACCAAAGTAAAGACACTGCTGAATGTGATAACGTGTGGTGAATATGTGTCTGTATACTAATGGGCCTATAGAGTCTATAGGCATCCGTATAGACAGATATGAGCTCAGCGCTAACTGTCCTCTCCTGCACCCCAGTATCTACAGTAGTGAGACAACACTAATATCTGTTTATACTAAATACACTTGTGAATGTCAGCCTGTACACATTTGTCACTGCTGTAAAGTCTTTCCAAAGTGACATTGCTTATATCACATGACAGTGATAATGTCACCATGGAATCTGTCACAACAAGGATTGTGATATGACACTTAAAACACTCATGGACCAGCTGTAGGCATTGGCGCACTTATAAGTGAAGCCACTGAATAGCTCATATTGTAGCAACTCCTCATCCCACAAATGACACGCACCGCATCTCTTCATCACAACGATGCCATGCACCACATTGTAACAAACCTCTTTGACTCACTTTACTTTACTTTATTAACATACTGGGGAATTATGAGCTTGGGTGGATGGATGGATAGATGGACAGATGGACGGACAGACGGACAGATGGGTTTACAAATTGGAGTGGATGACACTAACAAAGAAAATCTGATGAATCACTGGGTAGGTGGAGGAATGGACAGACAAATATATGAAGGAACAGGAAGAGATGGATGACTAGGTCAGTGAAAGAGGAGGTGTTTAGAGCCGGCTGAAGGCCATGCACAGCACCAGGGTGCCTAGCATTAGGATGGGGCTGGAGTCTAGGGATCCAGCCGAGTTGCCGTAGCTGCGGCTCCTGTGGGGCCCGTTACAGTCATCACCAAAGCAACACTCCATTTTGGCTCCAGAGTTGGCGCCATTGGCCTTGGCACAGAAATCCTTGTAGGTACACGATTTCATCACAGTGTCTGAAACATTGTTGCAAAAAGGTGGGGGTGGGGGGTTTGTACACAAGATGCATAAGAGACTTCCACAATAATGTTTTACATTTATATTACATTTTATAATCTGAACCAGTTGAACTCTGTGAACATTCATCTCCCCCCCGCCCACACACAATTTGCTCTCTCACTCTCTCTCTCTCTCTCTCTCTCTCTCTCTCTCTCTCTCTCTCTCTCTCTCTCTCTCTCTCTCTCTCTCTCTCTCTCTCTCTCTCTCTCTCTCTCTCTCTCTCTCTCTCTCTCTCTCTTTCTCTCGCTCTCTCTCTCACACGCAGGCACCCCTGGCAGGCACGCACACACACACACACACACACACACACACACACACACACACACACACACACACACACACACACACAGTCACACACACACTTGGACATAGAGACGTCTGTGGTTTGTTTAAACTGCTGGGATTACGTCCAGCAACCTCAAATGATGAGAGGATGTGAGGGTTGAAGCTTTACCATTGCAGTGTACGCACATACGCACACACGCATGCACACGCGCGTGCGCGCACACACACACACACACACACACACACACACACACACACACACACACACACACACACACACACACACACACACACACACACACACACACACACATACATACAACACAACACAAAGTAGGAAAACAGAGTACTGACAAATGAATGAATAGCTTATATCTAAAAATAGTGCAATTGTATTCATATTAATGTGTTCCAAGATCTTACTGGAGAAACTGAATTGCACAGTGGCACAAATTATCAGCTTTAAGGTTTTTAAGGATGATTTTGGAGACCAGACCATACTTTGACTGTGGAAGCAGCATGTCTACTGTATTTAGTATCATCAGCTTCCTTTGTGAAAACAAGACAAGACAGTCTGAGGTTAATGTAATGCTGACATCTAGTGGCGTCTAAGAGAACCATATATGTTTAAACGTTCCAGAACAGATTACAGTGCTGTTTTTTCTTTTTTCCTTTGTATGTGTTTGTGTGTATGTGTGTCAGTCCATGCAAAAAGGAGAGTGTGTTTTTGTGTTGGTGGGTGCTTGCGTGTTTACTCACTGGGTCCTGTAATGGTTGAGCAGGCATCAGCATACCGGGGACAGGAAGTGGAACCCTGGCGGTTACACTCATCCTCATTGGACGCCACACAAGTGTGACATTTAAGTGCATGACCTTTACATTTGGAACAGGAGAGAGCACATGACTTGACACTAACATGTTCATGGCTCGAGCATGCACACAGACATGCATACACGCACGCACGCACACACACACACGCATGCATGCACGCACGCATACACACAAATTCCCTAGATCTCTATGTAACTAGTGATTGAGACTAAACTTTCCCACTCTGTGTTGTACAGTGAGACAATCACAGCTGCATAGTCTCACAACAACCCATTAGATACAACACATGTACAAATGTATACACTGCTCTTACACATTACAAATTTGGAGAGTTTCATAAGCCCAGGTTTATTGGAGCCTAAGCAGACATACATCATCCTGAATCCGAGGGTCAGTTATGTGACATGGTTGGGGAAATCCACCAGGGGTATTACATTTGTGACAGATTTATGCAGAGAATGTCCCAGACAGTTCTGGCGTTGAGCTAATATCGTTTCACTACCCAGAGGGAATGTGTCATCTTGAACAAAGCTGCCTACTTTTTAGGTAGAAACAACCTCAAGCTATGTCAGGGAAAAACGTAGATCCTCTCCTACATCACAACGAAATGAAGTCTATAGGCATTCTGCACCAGTGGTTCTCAAATATTTTCATGAAAATACTTTGTGTCACGTACCCTTCATAAGAGAAGATTTGTCAACTTTTGTCAATAGTTTCAGAAACTAGTGATCTACAAGACCACAACAATAAAATGGGCTTAACTGTTCCTCATTTTGGTGAGTAGCCCAACACACGCTGGTCTGACTATGCTCATCAGCCTTCAATCCTTTGCCATCCCCAAAGCTCTACAACAGAGGTTTTCAACAGGTGGTCCGTGGACCACTGGTGGCCGGTGAAGGTAATGCAGGTGGTCCTTGACCATGCATTTAGTAATGTAGGAAAGTGAAGACCTTTTATTTATTTTTCATTTACTTCCATGGAACAGTGCATTAAATGACCTGGTGACCTATGATGACGCGTCAATGTTGTCAGTTACTGGGGAGTCGGAGGTCAAGAAATTCAACAGAAAAAGGAGTTAGAATCTCAAGAAGGGGAAGTGTTCTGGATTGCCTCATCAATATCGCATGTGTCTGCTCACTCATACATAAGATACAAATAAGTATATCAGTTAAAATGAGTTTAATTTAATGTTGGATAAAGTATTGATTGATTGATTGATTGAATACTTTATTAACAGTTCCCAAAAAAAGCACAGAGGTACAGTTTTATACAAAGATGCTAAAAAAGGATAAACCCAAGAAAGCACTATGGCTTGTTTCCATTGGGGTCCAGTGTATTCAATTCATAGAGACATTTAAAGACAAACAATAATACCGCAAAATATGCAAAAACATCATATAAATTAGTAGTAAAGTTAGACTTTTTACAGGGGCTATGCCAGTTGCGAATTGCAGCCACCTTTAAGTGCTCTTTTAGAGCGGTTCTGAAGGAGAGTAAGGAGTCACACTTTTTTTTTATGACTATTGGGCATTCCACATTTTGGTGGCATTATGGCATAGCAGTAGAACAAATGTAACCCCTTTTTTGAGCCGAATCTAGGTTGAATGTGATTTGTGGAGCTCCCTCTGGTGTTGTGATTGTGAACGTCTTCAAAGTTTTTGAAGTAGTTTGACAGGTACATGGGTGTCTTTGTGGTGTAGTGTATCTTGTAGACCAGGGCAGGCCCACTGCAAGTTGCTGTACTCTGCCCTCTACCCTGAACCATGATCCCACCCTAGCTAAATGAGTAGGGGGTAAATTAGTTGTAGGAGTGAGGCCAAGCAGTAGCCCGACCAGTTTGTTTTGGGATGTCTGAAGCCTTGTTTTTAAGGCCTTTGTGGTGGTACCATGAGGTGCATGCGTAGTCATAGTAAGAGAATGGAATAAGGGTAACCGTGGGATAGGAATAGATCAGTGGTTCTCAACCTTTTTTTGAGCTCTGGACGACTCGCGTATTTCAGTTAAATTGGCAGGCTTGATACAATTTGTTGCACGTAATATCGTGCAACAAATTAAATCAAGCCCTTAACAGTCATTATTTAATCTCAAGCTTTTGCTCCCACACCACGCCTATTAATTTAAATATTTTCCTACTTTTGATGGACTTATGAAATGTTATTTAAACATATTTTAATACATTTAACAAAGGTATTTTATTTATGTATTTAAAAAAAAAAAAATCCCCATGGACCACCTGCAGGCCTTTTATGCCATGGACCACTAGTAGTCTCGTGGACCATTGGTTGAGAAACAGTGGGATGTATGGACAACATGGGATGCATAACAAGTGTTACCAAAGCACTAATCTTAATCCAACACAACAGTGGTCCCCAGGTTCATTCTTAGTCAAAGTGGTGGTCCCTCGTTCACAATCAGTTGAAAACCCCTGCTCTACAAGCATCAGATAGTGTGTAGAAACTTACTGTGGCAGGCCAGAGAGATAAGTAGCAGTAAGGCCAGGGCAGTCTTCATGCTGGATGGCCGACAGGTCGCTGTGGGTGTGGAAGTCAAGTCCAAGAACGGTTGAGAAGGTTCCAACCGAGGGGTCGGGTGGGGGTTGTCGGGAACTGGCATTATGGTCTTATCTCTGTAATCTGCGTTAATGTTGCTCAGCCAGCACCATGTGGTAATGGACTTAAGCTCGCTTTAACAATGACACAGTTCTACTTACTGTATATTGTTAAAGTTATATATAATACCTGTAATTATAGTGTACAATTAGCATTGCTGTGCATTTATTTTGATGAAAATTTTCAGGGATACAGATACAGTTATGCTGTTTATTCTACAGTGCGATATAGCAGTGCTAACAATGGGCAAGTATTGGCTGATGACTCTAGACTTTGTCTGTCCCCAAATGTGTTGGCTAACTCAAGGTCATTATCAACCAACTCAGAGAAATATGTCTATATTTGTGTGTGGGTATATGTATTTTTCACATGCTGGTATGATAAAAAAAAAGCCCTCCGTATAAATATATAAAATAAGAGGATACGGTTGACACAAAGCAAAACTCAGTGCCCTCATAAATATTGTCAAATACAGTATTTAGATACAGGGTGCCAGGTTGATCTGACAAAAAATTATAATTATTTGTTACATCCAATAACACTTACAGAAATTCATCAAGTAGCCAGGTAGAACAAATAATATTTATTTGTATTTTTTATGTATACACAGTCACAATGTTAGCACACATTGAGTCAATACAGTTGGGTGATTACTCCTAATGTACAGATAGTGAGCAAAATAAAAAAAGACATACACATAATTGGCAAAAGCAATATTTTGTTAAACAAAAAACAAATTGTTCAGGTAACCTTCCCTGAGAAAGGCCCAAAGTTAAACTCTGGTATGTGTGTGGCTGTGTTATGAATGAATGGAAGAATGGAAGAATGGAAGAATGGAAGAATGGAAGAATGGAAGAATGAATGAATGAATGAACGAACTAAAACACAATTCTGAACTACAACCACTTCTATGCTATCAGTTGTAGATGGAGGCGGACATTATTGAAGTATTTTCTAAGCCTAACTATACTCACATGTGTATTAACAACCACTCTCTGTGCACAGTGAAGCTATGTAAATAAACAAGCAAAGAAATTGCATTTATCAGTTAGAATACATAGTGCACCACTGTATATAGTCATTTTGAGACCTCTGAGAGTCCCTGAACAATTATCCTCATCTTCACCTGTCCATTACAAAACAAAACCTCTTAAAAATGTTTCAATTAAAACAACCTCACTGACTGTGTTACTGGCAGGAGGTAAACATGATCAGGGTCGAAATGAATCAATCATAGTCTATAGTGATTGAGTAGTTTATGGAAAAACAAATAAATGGCTACACTATTGTAGCACTCTCTAAAATAATTTAATATTTAAATATTTTCATCCAAAAATACATAGTAACTTAATTATTTCCAGTTAGTTTAGAATTCTTTACTATCTTTCAAGAACACAAAGTGGCTGATGTTCTACATGGGTGGAACGTAGAACATGGGATTCTTTCACATCTTATTACTTTGCTTTAAACTTTAACTTTAACTTGCCTCTATTCTGCATCCAGTTCTAGATTAAACACTATTTGCAAATACCTTTTATGGTGTGCTTTAACTTACTTCAGTGACTGATCAAAAATTATTTGATTTCTCCTACTGTGGTATACCTCATTCATACAGTATGGCAAATAAAGGTCAAAACAAACAATTACAAATACTTGCTATTAATAGGCAATCTATAACAAGTCTGGTTGATGTGTTGAAAATGTGTGATGAGTATAGAGCGTCGCAGTTCCCGCCCACTTCCGGTTTTTTTTGGTGCCGGAAGAAAAAACTCAATGCATTTTTCCATTGACATTTCCAAAAATATTCATATCTATTAATTTAAGCCTCGAATCAAGCCATCATGAGAGGACATGAATCATGACCATAGAACGTTTTTTTCTGTGATTTTTTTTTTTAAAAAACGGCAAAACAAAGGGTATTTATTAAATATAGTATATCATATAATTAAATATAAAATAAAAAAAAATCACAGAAAAAAACGTTCTATGGTCATGATTCATGTCCTCTCATGATGGCTTGATTCGAGGCTTAAATTAATAGATATGAATATTTTTGGAAATGTCAATGGAAAAATGCATTGAGTTTTCTCTTCCGGCACCAAAAAAACCCGGAAGTGGGCGTGAACTGCGACGCTCTATACTACATGACTGTACGTGATTGATAATTAAAGGCCTCTGAGGTTAATAAAAGCTTTCTTTTTCTTTAAAACTCTTCATTCAATACAGCTGTATTTTAAGCAGGTAATCTCTATATACTTTATTATATGACGAATAGCAAAAATAGCCTATCTACAAGCTCACAACGCCTCGCATCGTGATGCATTGTGAGCCTGTAGATCTGCTATTTTGGAAAATGTTTGAAAATTTCAGGTTGAAAGTGGTTCAGCTTGAATTCAACCCTGATTGTATGCAGCGTAATAACAACAAGCTTCTCTATCAGAGCAAAAGTCTTATTTACGTCTAACAGAAAATTATATCTTTGAGGGTGAGCATGGAAGGTTGCAGACATAAAAAATATATTTTCTGAGGCTCATCCAGACATAAGCTTAAATTACAAAAATTAAATTACAAAATCATTTCTACAAGGCCTGACATCATTCGTCTGGAGGGGGTCTGCTGAGGAGGAAGAGACTGGGAACCTACCGGTATATTGTTACAAGAGGTTCTTTGTTTGCTTGCATGATAAACTAAGAGTTAAAGAGACACTCTGGCTTTCTAAACGGGTAATACAAACACCCAATACAAAACGGTCACATAACAAATTCTCAGCTGAAGCAGTAGTGTGTACAGTGCATGCTCTGGTCACAGTGCATTCACTGGGAGTAGGGTGAGATATAGGTGGTCATTTTACATATTTTATATGGGGTTGATCTGTGCATAGGCTAGCTCCAAGGTGCAAATCTGGTAGAGCAGGGGTGGGCAACCACCTCTTTTGGATCTACCAAGTGATCAGATTGGGCTATTGAGGTGATCAATTCAGTTGATCATAAACAATCGTTATTAACCATTTTTGTTTGTGCATAAAACTGAATCTTGATCAGATATTCAGAATTTAACTTATCTTTATTTCTTTTTATTTTCCTAAAATTAGCCTATAGTAGATCGGCTATTAGAAAGTAGCCAATCTACAAGCTCAGAAAGTGACGTGTAGTGAGATTGCAGATCTACTATTTCCACTATTTTTGAAACATTTCAAAAATAATGTAGATTTCTGCCTCTAATGGCATGCCCAAAATAAGGATGCCAGACTGAAAGTGGTTAAAGTATTCTATTCTATACTTGTATTATTCTAATTAGCAGCCAGCAGTATTATAAGATGTAAAAGCAATGGTGGTTTTCACTGTCTTGCACTAGGTGATCACGACCTTGGAAAACGGCTAAGTGATCATGTGCCCAAAAAGGTTGCCCACCCCTGGTCTGCTTCTCACCGGGGGATGGGTGGTGCATGCACTGGTTGTTTTAAATCAGTCTCTTTTACTCTATTGTTCCCATCTTGGCAATCAACTCATCACAGATCTTGGTGAGCTCTTCAATCTCTTGACCCTGTAAACGCATGACAGAGGAACAAGATGAGAGGGGAGGCATGCCTCTGCAGAATCAATACATCATATGTCTGTCAATGCAATCCGATAACATTCTCTGCCATGTTTCTTGTCAAAATGACATGAAGCATTATAGGGAGGTCAGTCACCTTCTGCTGCAGGGCTGTCTCCATCGAGTCCACCTTCATTTGCTCCTTCCTCAGGCTGGCGCTCATTGCCATGTTCTCTGAGCTTGCCTTTGAACGTACCTGGGCGATTTCCTCACTGGCCCTGAGAGAGACATAGCGAGACATTAACCTCTTGAAACCTAGCATCCCTAATCTGGGCACCTCATAAGGTGAACATAGATTATTTTCGGCAAAGAGATTTGGTATAGAGGGAAAAAGGAGCGCACCAAGTACGAAAGCCTGGGGTACCGTACTTATATGGTTTAAGTGTTAAAGGAGTAGTTTGAAATTTTCAGGTTGAATGTGGTTCAGCTTGAATTCAACCCTGATTTTATGCAGCACAACTAATAACAGTGTGGAGTGAACTACTCCTTTAAGTCAAAATATCAACATTATGTAAAGGTTGTGTTTCATATTGCTTACAGTGATTTGGCAGGGCAGAGGAAATTAGCATTTTAAAACATACTTGTCTAGTTTCTCCTCAGCATGGAGTTTGAGTGTGTGGTATCTCTGCTCCTCCTGTTTGACTCTGGCCAGGTACTCCTGTGCACACTTCTTCAGCACCTCTTCATTCTGCACAGGAACAAAGAGAGTGTTCACACACTACATTAACATTTCAGCCAACATAGAGATGGGGACCAGAGAAAACACTGAAAAACAACAGTGCGCAATCCAGCTGAGTTAAACCTAGGCATGATTATTATTTATTATTTATTATAATATATTTTTCTTCTTATTTTTTGATCATATATATTTATTTTATTTGTTTAGGTTAGTTATTTCACCGATCAGGTTCACATGAAGGAATGGGAATAGTCCTCGCCCAGCGTCATTTTGAAGCGACAGGATTTACGTATGACATGCTTACGACGTGTCACACAGCTGGATCGCTGGATCACTCGTGTGGAGGAGGAGAATTTATTTGTCACAGGAGAACAAAAGGATAATATGTCTACGTAACGCATTCCAACTAAAGAAATTCCAGAAAGGAGACATGAAGGATACACTTGATGTAGGAGTCCCAAGTGCAACAACAGAGATCACACTCCCCTGCCAACTTACCACCAGCGAACACGGCCATTTGTGTTCGTTGGAGCACCCAGCTAAGCCAGAAGCACCACAGCGGATTCAAACCCCTAAGCCCAACCCCAATACTTAAATTTCCATCCTCGTGTCCTCAACTCACGCCTTAGCCCCACCTCCGAGTGAGGAGGTGAAAAGGACAGGCGAAGAACAGAGGAATCGATCAAGTTCACTTTATGGAATCGGAACATTCCACGCTCAGTTAGTGTCATTTTGAAGCCACGCAAATAGTTATGATGTGTCTCACAGCTGGATCGCTGGACCGCTTTGGAGCCTGGAGGGTTCTCATGTGGAGGAGGAGAATTTATACATAATGCATTCTGGCGAAGACACTTCCACAGACATGAAGGATACACTTGATGTATCATCGCTGATACTCGCTACAAACAGCACATTTGGGACACGAGTCAACGCTGAAAATATCTGGGTCATGCTGGAGGATGGAGTGTGGAGGTGGGGAGGAGGCATAAATTTGAGTATTGGGATTTGGATCTAGTCTCTGTGGTGGTGGGAAAGAACTGTATCCCTGTGCTACCTGCATGCCCCATTATTGCTCATCTTAACATTTTCCTTCAAGCCCTTAGCCATTAGACTTCATTACCTTCTTAAACCCCTCCACAGTGCTCTTCAAGTTTTCATAACGACGGAACAGGTCAGACAGAGAGCGCTCCACAGAGTTCAGGTCTGACAGTGCTGAATCTTTCTCCATTGATACCGCCTGCAAAGCCTTCTGGGAACTCATGTTGTTGCGCTGCTCATCCTCTGAGAAAGGAGAAGAGAAGCAGTGACAGTAAAGTAGTTTTCTTTAGATCAGAATCAGAAACGCATTTATTTAAGATATCTTTTCATGTACTATGAATTTTACTTGGTCCTTGAACAACAACAGCTGTTCATAGAAGTCAAGCAGATCAATATACATAAAGATGACATGCAGAACGGACCAGACCTCACAAGTACAATTATGAGATACAAATAACATAACATGTAATCTGTAATCAGGATGAAGTGGTTGAAGAGGTGATTGCTGAGTGGTCATAATTTGTGACTTGTGTATTATCAGATGAAAGTATTTGCATGTAACAGAGGGTCTTTACTCACCGATCATCTGAGCAATCGTTTTTTCATATTCTGCAACAATCTTCCTGTAGTGAGGAAAAACACATACCAGCCACAGGTTAATAAATCAACTAAATCTTCTCACTCAGGTTCAGTCATTCAAATGATGAATACCAATGTGTTTACCTCATCTCTGTGACTTCTTCTCTGCTGTCCACACATTTCCTCTTCCATTCGTTTGACTCCACCTCCTTAGTTATAATCTAGAAAAGACCTCTACCATGAGTGAAACTAATAATAAATGAAGAAATCAAAATACGACAACTGAGCATATTTACGCGGCTGCCATTTTACTCTTACTTCATACTTGGGGTGGTGTAGAGTCTAAAGCATACATAGGCAGAGCAAAACTATTTCACAGAACTTAAATCATCCCTGTCCACCTCCCGAAAATGTTCCCCAAATGTTCCCCAAGAGTGCTCACATAGGATCACTTATTCATTTACACGCGTGTGCGTGTGTGTGTTTGTGTGTGTGTGTGTGTGTGTGTGTGTGTGTGTGCGCATATGTGCGTGTGTGCGTGCATGTGCGTGCACATGTTTCCTTCTTTTGTTCTTTGTTCTGTTGGGGATGAGGGGAGGGTCTTATAAAAATAGAATACAAAAATAAAATTGAGATTCACCATCAGGTGGAGAAAGAGCAATATAGAGCTGTGTGAATATGGTCAATAAGGGTATATTTGTATTTAGTGAGTGTGGAATAGGATGCTGTAGACTCAGACAGTGTAGAGCGGTGGTTACCATTTTTTTTTGCTCAAGACCCTAAAAGAAAATGTTTGTCCGGGATCCAAACTAGTGAAAATAGCAAATCTACAAGCTTGCAGATCTGCTATTCACTACTTCTTAAACTTTTTTATTTTTTATTTATGAAAATGATTCCACCTTTTCTTTTTTTTTGATGAAATACTTAAGTATTTTGGAATTGTTTTTAATTGATGAAAAGCTGTGGCTTTTTTTACTTTTTTAAATCTTTTGAAATAATATTGGTTTTAAATGTAGGAAAAAAGGGGATATTTACTCGCGACCCATAAAAATGTGTCCGTGACCCAAAGATGGGTCCTGAGTACTGTAGAGTACTGTACCTCCTCTCTGATGAGCTTGAGAACGGCATCCTTCTCTGCCTCACTGATGCAGATGGAATCCAGAACCTGACTTCCTTTCTTCAGTACCTCATTTTCTCCCAAATTATTGTTGTTCAGTTTGCAAGGGTCGTCATACTGGTCAGAGTGGGAAAAGCAATTCAGAAGAAAAATCTCATCATTATCTTGACATTTGGGGACATGGTGTGAATGGGTCGATACCATTAAACTCACCCAACTTTTAAAGTAGATTGAAATCTTTATGACATATCTTTATAACAGCATTATAATAAAGTGGTAGGAGATTAAATTAAAGATGCTACAACAAACAAATGATTATAAAAACATTTAACAACTAAATTGCTTTTTTATTATTAGTGAGTAAATCTATGTTGTCATAATAGTAATAACAGTGTTGTTATTTGTGCTGAAGCTTAGTGCTTTTTATATCTCCCACAACTTCAAACAATGTTGTGCGCCTAAAATAGCCAACCTACTTATAGATTGGCTATTTTCAGCATGCTACACCATTGCTACACCAAATTAGTTATTAGTCATTTATCCTTTTCATTCCATGTTGTTCTCATTCTCTCACATCTGTGATGCTTTTTGAGCTTGTAGATCTGCTATTTTTGGCGTGCTACATCGCCAGAGTATAAATAAATTAGCTTTCAACAGTTTTTCCCCAAACTCCCTTCTCTTTATCTCCACATGTCCTTCCCCTGGATTATGACAGTCATATGCTAATCTCATGAGTGATAATCCCAATCCTTATGTCACCAGAGTAGATGACAAGATGGCACGAAAGGCCCTGCTGCTTTTCTCATGTTAGGATTGCAGAATACCATAATACCAGATAATGATACAGAATGCTCTCTCCTGCTGTTCCTCCTTTTCACCTGACCAGTCATTTCATAAATATATATTTATATTTATATGCTTATGTCTGCTTCGTCAAGATGTTAAAACAAGGCAACCTATTTCATGCAGTGCCAGCTGGCTGAAAACAAACACATTTTGTCACAGTGGAATCATTAAAGCTATGATGAGTGAGAGTGAAACATAGTGATCATGGGGCTTCAGCAAGGCTTTCTGTTTCTTGACGTTAGGGAGTAAGGGAATTCAAGACATAAAGATTAAAGTGTTCCCCAGCTCTACCTAGTGGTAACTAGAGGGATCACAGTTATCCCCAGTAAATGAAATATTTTCCTCTTCTAAATGCTGTGAGTGTGTGGCAGTTGGATGATATTAGTAAAAGTAATGAGAATATTTTCACTTGATTCATACATTTGGCGCATACATGGCACTGCTTGAGATTGTATGAATCAACTACTTACTATAGAAGAGCAGTCTGACTCCAAAGGTCTGGATGACACAACACCCTCTGGGCCTGTAAATAACCACATCACATCTAATATTAACATAGACACACTAGTGAGGGAGCTTGTTATCCCATACTTGCATTGAGGCTTCTGCTCAGGGCCAGTATCATACATTCCTCTTTTTTTTCCTATACACTGACCAGCAGGTGGCAGCACTATAGGAAATTATAATCAAACTGTAATCATTACTTCTCTAAATCACACAATCAATTTATTATGCCCACACATGCCAATAAAGATGCTTGATCAAGAAAGCAGAGGACTTTTTTTTTGACAAATATTTATAGCACATTGGTAAGGCATGTGTATGATCATCTTTTTATTATTATTATTATTATTATTATTTAGAATTTCTACAAATTTAGCTCCAGTGAGGAGCCCCCACCGGGAGGACAAAGCCAGGGCCGGATTAACCCTTTGTGGTGCCCGTGGACAGCTCCCGGACAGTATTTCGGCGCTGTTAACTCACAATAGCCTTTTTTTTTTGGCAGGTGTTTGGTGCCCCCTGCCAGCATAGAGGTCTGCAGCCCCTAAACCCTTCAACAGTCCCCTCTGACAGGCGCCGCCCCAGGCCCAGCCCATAGGAGTACAATATGTGATTGTGCAGTGACAAAGACTGCCCTCCCCACCCGGCTATAGAGTAGGGATGATAATCAATATTTACACGACTCTGTTGCCATCTAAGAAAGCAAAATGCTAATGCCTATACATTAAAATACCAGTATATCAATGTGAGAACGGGACACAGCACTACATGACCCCACCATAACACAGAGCCACAAAACAGTAGATAAGGTCTCCTTTAAAATAAAATCTGGCAGTTGCAAATGCTGCGTCACACATGGACCAGTATGATCTGGCTGCTCTTCGTCATAATAATACTGCTTAAAGGGGCATACCATTATAGAGTCAAGCCTAGCTTCACACTGCTGTACTATATGCTCATTTCTTATCTCACAGTCACGAGCTTATGTGTGGTAAATGATTGAGGATGGGGTGTGTGTGTGTGTGTGTGTGTGTGTGTGTGTGTGTGTGTGTGTGTGTGTGTGTGTGTGTGTGTGTGTGTGTGTGTGTGTGTGTGTGTGTGTGTGTGTGTGTGTGTGTGTGTGTGTGTGTGTGTGTGTGTGTGTTCTCTCAGTAAAACAAAGACGACATTCTCTCTGCCTGAAATTGATCAAACCAATTGTTTGCCCAGAGGGAAGGCAAAGCATACCATCTGTACTTAAACAAACAGCTATCTGATGACAGTACAACTGAAACTCCAGGCCACAGCTACTGTCTGGGTAAAGGGTACACAGGAAGCAGGGACATACGTGTGTAACTGAAAAGCCCCCTGATATTAAGACAGTATACGCACATTCGCACAACAACATCATTGACCCTGTTTGAACTGATTTTATGCTAACTATATCATATATCTAGGACATTACTGTTAACATTGCCTCCGCCACACTGACTGAGATTGCACCACGTTCACCTCAGTTTTACACTTTATATTTGCACTTTTCTTTTTTACAGCCTTGTCTCCTTAATTTTTCAGTGCATTGACTGGATAACATTTTTTATTGCACCTGCAGTGACAAGAATTGAATTGAATTTGATTTGATTTACTCACTGTCTGGTTTGACAACAACACTGCTTGCTAACTTCTCCTCATCTGTAGCATGGCCTCCACGACGGTCATCCTTCAATAAGAGACACAACAAAAACAAATGTTTATTTTTCTCTCCAAGAATATCAGGTACGTTTCCAGCCCTCAATACTTTTTTTAAATGTTTTTCCTGCTTTCTCCCAATTTAGTTGTTATGCCAATTCTCAATTCTCTCATGTATTCACTGTCACTGCTGGTTGGTTGGTCTTGGGGAGGGTCTACTCTAGACAACCAATACCCGGCGTGACGTCATCATCAGCCGTTTCTTTTCAACTGACTGTGAATAGTTTCACCAGGAGGGACACGTAAGGTACACGATATCCTTTAACCACTTAAAACCCCAGCATCCGTATCGTGCGGAAAGCTTTGGCTGAAAATAGCCGATTGACAAGCTAACAACGCGTCGCAGCGCGACGCGTTGTTAGCTTGTCGATCTGCTATTTTCCTGCGAAAGCTTTCCCCACAATAACAGAAAACAGAAAGTAGACTAGCATAGAGCCCTGAGGGACTCCGCTCAACCATATGGGGTTTAAGTGGTTAACCACTGAACAGGTACTCCGACCAAAACTGTAGGAGTCACTAATGCGTCAATAATGCAGCGACAGGGGAGTCACTAATGCAGCGACAGGGGAAGTACCCCTGCACCACCAAGAGGCCACATCAGGTTAGTTTAACAACAGCTTATTTACAGGCAAAACTCGTTCTGGGTGAGAGTCAGATTTGAACTCATTTATGACTGAACACAGAAACACCAGTAAATCCTACCTGTCCACTTTTGTCCTTTTTCAGCGACAGGTTCTGCTTCACCTTACAGGAGTTCCTGAATACAAAGAGATAAAAGGTCAATACAAAATACTGTCTGTCTGTCTGTCCATGCAGGTCAGCAGGATTCCACAGGAGACTCAGTTGGAGCGTTGCATGCTGTGTAAGCACTGGACAGTGTTGCTGTATCGGACGGCGAGGAGAGAAATTCAGACCTCGTTGATTTTGCTCTGTGCGTCTCTGTTGAGCTCTCATGCTCTGCTAAACGTGCTCAGCTGCCCAGTGGAGAAGGCAGATTGATTGATTGATTGATTGATTGATTGATTGATTGATTGATTGATTGATTGATTGATTGATTGAAACCTTTATTTCAGGGAAATCCATTGAGACCAGGGTCTCTTTTTCAATGGTGCCCTGTGTACAAAAAGTGCCCTGTGTACAAAAATTTACCACTTAAGGCCTAAATACTGTACTTCATCGTACGCAAAAGAGCAAAAATAGCTTGCGTTGTTGTGAGCTTGTACAGCGGGCTATGCTATTTTTGAAAATGTTTACACATTTTTGGGTGGACATTTTCGCCTACAATGACAAATAGGGAGGCAGGTTGAAAGTGGTTCATGAAAAAGCCTGGGGCCAAAAGGAAATAATAAGGAGAGTTGCTAGTTGCATTAGTGTGTTAGATGATATTTACAAGGTTTCCTCTCCCTCTCTCTTCCTGTCTCACTCACAGTCTTTCATCTACACAGTACAATCCAGAGTGTTATTTTAACTCTGGGGGGCCTTGCCGCTTCATTTCCGACACTCTCAGAGTTAAATGAACACGCCGGATTTATACTGTGTAGCTTCTTTTCTTTTGCACTGCACTTCCGAGAAATGAGCGCCCTTGTGTTTATAACTGACTGTGGTAGGATTTACAAACACATATGCCCAGCCACATATACACAAAAGAGAGTAGTCACCACAGACGCACACACGCACGCACGCACACACACACACAGTTCTGCAGTACTTACAACAGAACACAGAGGAAATGGACTTGCTCTGAAGTCCTGATGCCACACAGACAGAGAGAAACAGAATGACATGTATGGAGTATGAAGCCCAATTCATACTTCATCGTATGACCGCGTCGTGTCGCATGCCAAAAATAACAGAATTTCGCAACACCGTCGTATGACAAAGTATGAATTAGCATTAAAGGACGACTTCACACATTTTCAACCTATCTTCATATAAATGGTCCTCACTAATGCTCATTATAATATGGTACCATTTCTGTCTACTCACTCTGTGTCTCAGAGGAGGGCGGTGGACAGTTCAGAAACCCGCCTACCAGTGACATCATCGATGGGGAATCCAAGCTAATGGGAACTGCAGGCTTTCTATTCCTGGAAAGTTAGCATGCTATAACGGAAGCCATTGTTGTAGCGTTAATAAAAATCTAAATAAAGCATATGAAATCTTGTTTGAAAAAATAAACCTGCCTAACGATGATGTCACTGCCATAGAGACACACGGGGACTACAAAATTCACGCCCACTTTTGAGACAGCGCCGCACTCGAGGTCCGTTAGAATGATGAACTGCAGCTGCCAATGCATTCCCTATGAGAGGATATGAGCGTTAGCCTACTTTTAAAATTATCCTGCATTAACTGAAGACGATATTGATTTAAATAAAAATATGTTTCCAAATGTATGGAGTGTCTTTGTCAACATATCTTCTTGTTTTCTTAATAGTTGATGTGTTTCACATTTAATTTGCCACTTTAACGAGTTACCCATAATGCTAACACAGCAGAGGGTAGACAGCAGACGGGCATTTCAGTGACATCACTGTCTTTACGAGTGCCGAGCGCCGACCAGTGGCGTACCCACTGTAGAGGCAGGAGAGGCGGTCGCCTGCCCAACTAAGATCTCGCCTCCCCTAAATAAATAAAAATAACCCGAAAATGTGTCATTGCGTGCTTAATGTCCTCAAAGTCACGCATCCAACAAGCTTTGAACTGAGCAGATTGGACCTTCTGTTCCAGAGATAATGACCAAAACCTATTGAAAACGGCCACTTTCGCCAGTTTTCTGGGTATTGAAAACCTCAAGGGATGCGTCCGTGACGTATTTACCATGCGATCACTTAAACTCTAGATCTCCGATGCTAGCGATTTTGACATACTGATGGAGTATATTATAGTATATTGTGGGTAGTATATCGAGATGAAAGATATGGGACATTAAAAAGGACAAATTAAACAAATGGGACAGATTATTAGAACACAAAAAAAATCGCTACAGCCTCAGTAGTTAACCAGTGAAATGACGGTATTTTACAATGCCTCTCATAGAGATTGCATTGAGAGCTGCAGTTCATCGTTCTAACGGAGCCCGAGTGTCAAAAGTGGGTGTGGATTTGTAGGCCTTCCGCTTCCGGCCGTGTGTCTCTATAGGCGGGTTTCTGAAGTGCCCAAAGCCCTCCCATGAGACACAGACAGACAGTAGAAAAAAAGGTACCATTTTATCATGAGCATTAGTGACGCCCAATTATATGAAGATAGGTTAAAATGGGTGAAGTTGTCCTTTAAGAGAAGACACAGGAGAGGATGAGACATGGGCTAGTAGGGCCAACATAGAAATAAGTGTTGACACTTCCGTTGAAAGTGTATTATTTTTGTCGAGCAGTGCTTGTCCAAAGGTTGTGTGAGTCTCTCTCACCATCATCATGCTAGTACACGTTCTATCCACTGATCTACACGTGATCATGGGTGCTTGATTCAGGCGTTCATGTTCTTAATGATTTAAAATGAACCATGAAAGAAGAAATGGGGGTTTGAATTCTTAAAGTGAATGGTGTGTGTCTGTTTTGTAAGTTGTGATTACAGGAGCACCTCCTTGGCACTATGACCTAACTAGCACCAAACCAATAGTGATTTTCTTGTGCATGGAATGAAACATTTCCAAAAAAAATCCATTGGTCAAGTAACGTTACTATGGGTTGCAAGGGTGCATATAAATGTGGTCCTTTCTTTGGTGAAAATAGGGCTTGTTTCAATGACAGCAAAATGTACGTTTGCGATTTTGCATTTACATCTTGAATGTGCTACTCACGTTATAACGGTGCTGTTGGTTTTTCTGGGCGACTGTCTCACTGTGTCATTTCCATCCAGGTTACAGGTCAAATGCGCACCTGAGAGGTCAGAGTTCATGTTGCCATTGAGCACGTCAGGGTCCACACAGAGGTCATGGTGGTTGGCGTTAAGGTTGGAGTCGGGGCTAAAGTCAGAGGTCATTGGACTTTCATCATCCACCTCTGCAGGGTCAGGTCCGTTCAGGGGGGAGGGGACAGACAGTGACGGGGGACGGAGGGCTTGAGACCGGGACAGTGGGGTGGAAGAGGACGGTCTGTCTCCTGAACTGGGTTTGGTGCTCAGGGTGAGATTGAGGTTCTGGTCCAAAGCAACGCTGCTGTTGTTAGGAGTGCAATCCGTGAGGTTGTTCAAGGCGTCAACCTCCCCACGCGAGACAGGACGGACGTCCCGATTAGAGTTCTTGTCCAGGAATTGGTGTGACGTCAGGTGTCCATCATCTCCAGGACGAACTGTGTAGAAGAGACATTAGTCTTATAGGAGGTTTGAAGCCACGCCTTTTGCTGTCCAGCTTCACAATGCTAAGCGCTCATTTACATCACATTGAAACTTGAAGCTAGTCTTTTGCATCAAGCTGGGCAGTGTGAACAGAGCTTTATTCTATCGCCCAGCATGTCTGTCCTCCAGCCAGTAAATCCTAAACTCTTCAAACCTTTAGCTGGCTAATGATTTTTAACTTCAGGGTTCAGGGATTTAACCTCAATTGAATGGCCTGTCCGTCCCCCTCCTGTCAGAACACTTAGAATGGCCTCTGGCTTCCTATCAGGACACACTGAATAGTGCTTCACATCCTGTGTCATACCATTAACAGCTAGCAAAGCACCCCAGCGGTGGGCTGGTCTCCGTTGAGTCACTGCGGCTACACAGCACTCTCTGTTACTGAAACATACTGTACACCCGACCCACCCACCAGAACACCAGGAACACAGCTCTACACGCAATAATGAAAGTACCACAGGGAGCTCCTCCTCTGTTCTCACATATTTACTGTATTTCTGTTGTTTCATTCATTCACCTGTTTAATTGTTCTTCATTTATTTATTCCCTCTTCCTTTTCCCAACATAAACACGCATGCACAAAGCAGGGCAGAGATATACACGGAATGAAGTAATTGTGGTTCTATTTTGGCTGGGATATATATATCTTAACACAGTCTGATGGAAAGCTTGAGTGTGTTTATGCAACGTTTATTTTGTATATGCAGACTTATCTGATGTTATGAGAAATGGAGCTGAGTAGTAGAAGTATTTGCACATATACCACCACCACTACACACACACACACACACACACACACACACACACGCACACGCACAAGCACACGCACACGCACACGCGCACACACACACACACACACACACACACACACACACACACACACACACACACACACACACACACACACACACACACACACACACACACTGTGACACACACACACACACACTGTGACACACACACACACACACACACACACGCACACACACACGCACGCACACACACACACACACACACACACACACACACACACACACACACACACACACACACACACACACACACACACACACACACACACACACACACACACACACACACACACACACACACACACACACACACACACACACACACCCTTCAGGGACAGCGGAATAGAGCTGGAGGAACCACACCCTGTCCTGCAGAATACACCACCATGTGGCCTAGCAACAAAAACAACATCAGGCCCTATTACAGTTTAACTACCGGACGAGAAGAGGGGAAGAAAGAGAGGAGAAAGAGAGACAGAGACAGAGACCGAGACAGACAAACAGTAAAGAAGCAGAATCAGAGACAGAAAGCAGGCAGAAGTTGGATTTATAATTTGTTGCATACTGGTGTCACGCAGTGAAAACAGCAGATCTACAAGCTTGTAGATCTGTTACATTTTGGTGCCAACACCGCACACAACGAAGTATATCAAGCCAATGAAGCCATTGAGATGTCCTGGTAGATCAGTGGAAACAGCAGGGTTCTAACATGTGGTTGATGCCACAGACCGAGGCACTGAATTCCCAGCAGAGTACTTTGTGGTCTAATCATAGAAGAGCAGACGGTCCATGTGTTCAATGTTTTATTCATGAAACTAACCCGGATTCTTATGCACGCGAGCTGCATGTGATCGTGTTATTGTTAAAGCTACTCTGTTATTGTCTGCACCAGGTACTCAGACAGACAGAATAATTTAAAAATGATGATCCTCCTTGCTTTAAACTGCCCACGTTGTCCCATATGGTCCAGTCAAAACATGTTGGATTTCAGCAAGCCTATAGGCTTTCAATCCAGGTCAGCTGAAGTTAATCCTCGAGGTGACACAATCAAACTAGCAAATAAAATATTAATAATAATTTGGGATTGTCTGTGTCATCCCTATTATTGTTATAATTATAATTATTTACTTATTTATTTATTTAGTTAGTTGTTTTTTATTTGATCGTTTTTTTTGTCTTTTTCTTTTGTTTTGTTTCAGCACAGGAGATGCACTCCGGCTTATCTGTTGCTATGGAAACCCAGGCACAGCCTCATCTTGTGTCTGTGTGGGTGAAACCAGGACAAGGGAGGGGAGGGATGGTGGGTGGTGTGTCTGGGACAACGGTAGTTCTTCAAAAGAGAAAGGAACACTCAGGGGACTCAACAAAGAGACAGGAGCCGCCCCCCCCCTTCTCCCTTCTCATATATCGGTTGATTTACTATGCCTGTGCCTAATAGGTGAGAGTTCATTTACTTTACATTTCTGAGTGAGCCCGGGTTCCATCTGTGCAGTATAAATAGCAGTGTAGCAGCGTGACAGCCAGCCAGCTGGCCTTGTGACCTCACCTGTGCGGTTGGAGTTGTCCAGTTGATTCAGCTGCTTCAGAACGCCAGGAGACTCTGCCTCTGGTGTGTTAAAGTTTGACTCTGAGTCAGAGCTATGGAGAGACAACGAGAGAGAGAGAGAAAGAGAGCGAGAGATATAGACAGAGATAGAGACAGACAGACAGGCAAACAGAGACACAGAGAGAGAGACAGATAGACAGAGAGAGAGAGATAGCCTATCATGAGAAATCAAGGCGATATAATATGGAAATACTTGAGTCTGTGATGAGTGCGCTTATATCTTCAGATGTTGGTTTGCTAAATACTACTGTCCATTGGCATTGTT
>NC_137608.1:31988268-32103268 GCF_963280865.1 Gymnoscopelus braueri
TGTGTCATGGTAGCTGTATCATGCCATCTAGTGGTCAGTTGTTATTTATGCAAGTCAGTCAGTCATTAGTTTTCTTGTTAAGCAAGAATATCTGAAAGGTTACACTAATAATAAGACAAAAGAACAGACAAAACAAGACAGCAAGGAGAGGAGAGGAAAGGAAAGGAGAGGAGAGGGGAGGAGATATGAAGCAATAGGAAGAGAGAGGAGGAATGATGAATATGCACACCCGTACCCATGGATGTACACCTCTGGGAACATCACATAGTCAGCACATCTCTGGTTTCACTGAGGTAACCATTAAGTGTATTTGCATGGTACAGAGAGCAGAGGAGTACAGCGATTGGCACAGTTCCTGTAACTAGGTCAGCTAGCTAAGATGATATTACTCTGGGGAAACTCAGGTCTTCAATACATTACATCATGAAAAATGATTGTGCATTAAGCCAACACACACACGCACACACGCACGCACACGCACACGCACACGCACACGCACACGCACACGCACACACACACACACACAGATAGTGGGAAAGAGATACATAGAGGTGGACAATGAAAGAGAGACAGTCTGGCAAAGTCCGAGAGACAGAGTTCACCGGGTGCACCGAGGAAGAGAGATGGATGTGTGATCAACAACTGTACTGCTGATCTCATTACCTCCATTTCAGAGGAAAAGAGTGAGAGGGAGCTCAAGACAGATAGAGAAAGAGAGGAGGGAGTTGCCTATATATGCTGCAAATCCTTTGATGCGTAACTGGGATGCATTTTCAGTGTTCACATCCTACTATCTAGCTGCATTTTTTATACAAGACCCAGTTAAGCTACAATCAGAGCAAGAAACTAGCATGACATAAATAGAGCTGGGCTGAATGGAGCCACTTCAGCCTTGGTGCACTCACACAGTACATACAGTACTCTAGTCTACTTTATAATCAGTGGTGGACAAAGTACTCAACCCCAGTACTTGAGTCAAAGTATAGATAGTACTGGTCAAATATTACTCCGCTACAAGTGAAAGCTGCTCCGTCAAACTTGTACTTGAGTTAAAGTACTGGAGTCCTTGCTTTGAAAAATATTTAAATATTCAAAAGTACAAAGATTTTCCAGAAATGTTTGTGGATAGTGTGGGATAGCATGAGCTTCCCCGGGGGATCGAGGGAGAAAGAGACCTGCACCATCTTTCTGACAACACGTGGCACACACCACTAATGTTCATAATATGCACATCTTTGAAAAATAGGTGCCTACTTTTTTGTTGCAATGGGAAATTGCAGTGAAAAATTGTGGGTTCATGTGGGGGTTAAGTAAGGCCTTTTGGCTATCCAGCCGGCTGGATAGCCAGTGGTCAGAGCGTGCTGGTATAGAGATAAGTCGGTTAATAGGGTAAGTGATATTCCTTTGTTAAAATAAGTGTTAAATAATTATATATTCTGATAGTAATCATTGCTATAGAGTGTTTGTTCCGTAACAGGGGTCTCCTCGTCTCTCCAGCTCTTTAATAAACAGAAAATGCATTTTCAGGTCGGTATACCAATTTTATCCAATCAGGAGAGAGAACTCATACAGGAGACAGGATAAACAAGTGAAATTGGAAGTGATGACACAAAGAAATTAGCAGACAAAATTGGAACTGGAACAATATAAAATTGAAGGTGATAAACGGGCACTCTCTTGAAAATGTGCAACCCACCTGAACATTTATTTTCTGTTTATTCAGCTGGAGAGCTGGAGAGAGATCCTGTTCTTGAACAAACACGCTATTTAAAAAAAAGATCCTTGTGCACAATATTGCCTAATTTCTCATCTCATTATGCCACAAGCAGCCGACACAATCTCTACAATAATCTCCTACGCAGAGTGTTGGACCAATGTTACAGTATAGTCAAACATACAAACATGATGTCATTGTGCACAGCAATACGGGGGCACAAAGGGCACACAATAACCATGGTGTCTGTAGTACTGTACATGCATGCACACAGAGTAGGCGAGACAACACACACCCTTGGCCCACTGTTCTTCGGATTCATTCAAATTGAATTAATTCTCTCTCTTTATCCCAGATTCCATTCCCCAGATCTTGCTGCTTCCACAATATGTGGGTCTATGGGTGTACAAGTACTTCAGACCTCTGTTCAGCCTACTGCAGGATGGAAGGAATGTGAAATGCACACACAGGGGGCACTTCTTCTTCCAAGTGATGGTACTCACATGTTTTACTGAAGTAAAAGTATCAATACTGCATTGTAGATATACTCTGTTACTTGTAGAGGTCCCGTATTTAAAATGCACTTGAGTAAAAGTACAAAAGTATCGGCATCAAAATATACTTAAAGTACCAAAAGTACTCATTAAAGTATTATGCAGAATGAATGTCCCATTTCAAGTTTCATCTACAAAGTAATTAGTAACTAAAGCTGTCAAATAATTGTTGTGGAGTAAAACGTACAATATTTGCCTCAGAGATGTAGTGGAGTAAAAGTATTGAAAATTGGAAATACTTCAGTAAAGTAAAAGTACAATACTTGAGTAAATGTACTTTACACCACTGGTGGTGAGGGAGATGGAGAACGAGAGGATCCGCATCTGGGATTTAAAGTCTGTTCCACTTTAACAGAATGATTAAGCAAACTAAAAATAGATCAAAGAATGGAAGGCTAAGAACCCAGGCCGCTGCTCAGCTTTTCATCCTTATAGCACCGATCCTCACACATATCTATCCCTCCGCACACATTTTAGGCAAATCTACATTGCATTTGCATGGCAAATTAAAGTGATCGCACAGCGTATATCTGTAATCCCTGAAACAAAAGAGCTCAGTGTAAAGTTGGCCCCTGAGCTCTATGATCAAACAGAGGTTGCTTCAGAACCTTTGAGACCCTTCCGACTCTCAGATCTGTGTGAAGCCTGCAGCTGAGCCACTCAGGGTGAATCACTCCAAACATCTGCTTGAGAACATGTGAAGCAACACTGTTTTAATGTGTGAACACAGTTCATAGAGAAATGTGTCACCATGGTGGCCTTACAGTAAATACATGACTGGTGGTGGCTACATAATATGGCTTAAAGTGCGTGTGTGTGTGTGCGTGTGTGTGTGTGCGTGTGTGTGTGTGTGTGTGTGTGTGTGTGTGTGTGTGTGTGTGTGTGTGTGTGTGTGTGTGTGTGTGTGTGTGTGTGTGTGTGTGTGTGTGTGTGTGTGTGTGTGTGTGTGTGTGTGTGTGTGTGTGTGTGTGTGTGTGTGTGTAGCTCATTACTAAAAAAAATAGTATTAGTAAAATGGAGATTAAACCATGGAGATCCCATAGGATCATCTGGTGGTGGAAAACTTGTCTGTTACTAAGGATTAGTGAGGAAAGAGAGGGAGGGGGAAGAGTTTGAATGATGGCAAATATTTAAGTATCATGTTCATTCCCAACACTTTCAAGCAGGTAAAATATGCTTCTTCAGTGGTAATGAATGGACAATAGGAAGATGCCGTAAAAATGTATAGATCATAATATTGTTGCGTGGAATAAACTTCCAGTTAGAATTAAAACCATTACCATGATGCAGAATTGTAAACTAAGTGTGAAAAAGTGGTTTATGTGACACAGTATGGTTTGGTTATAGGGCAATCGTTCTTTTATATTGTGTGTTTAATTGCAACAATATTTATAAGTTACTGTATGTATAGTCGGCTTCTTTAACAATTTGGCTTTCTTGCCTTCTGTCGAAATAAGACAATGATTGATTGATTGATTGTCGCAAAACGCACAACGCTGATGAAGGCTTGACACCGAAACGCATGTGTTCTGTCTGCTCTGCAGTATATCATGCCAAATTAAATGTATAAATAAAAGTGCCTTAAAGGACAGTTCCGTGAGTGCTGGTATTCTCTTATAGAGATGTATTGTAAAGTGATTGATTGATTGACATTGACTTTTCTTATCCTTGAATAATATATTTTTGGACAGCAAATGTCATTTTTGTAGGTGTTGTTACAACATGGAATCAATTCATCAATCAATCAATCAACTCTATGAGATATTTTTAAAACACCACTGTAATTTCCATCTAGATTTACAAGCAGTGTTATGTGATTCACTAAACACAGCTTAATAGTCAAGATCAGAGCCATGTTACCACTGTTCTTGGCCATACAAAGTACATTTCTGAGCGTTAATTTAACGCAGAGTAGGGTTTAAACAGCTACAATAACAGACCAGCCGAAGGGCTGAAAGGAATACTTCAGTACAGCATTAATGTCAGGGCCCAGGGCATGACTTGATCAGCTCACGTTTATTAAATTAGACTTTTTACTAATGAGCATGATTAGTCTCTCTTCTCTCTCAACATTGAATCTGTCAATGAGTTCACCATCCACAGTGCATGCATTCTCTCCTTTTGATTTGAATAGATAAATAATTTATCATCTTCAGTAAGCATAAAGGTTCTGTTACCATTTAACTGCTTTCGTAGTGAATACAGAGGCACTGAGTTCATAAAAAGGAGGTCACATCTCCAGTACAGAAGGGCAACATTTATCTCCTGTCCTTAATCAATAATGCTTAACTAGAGTTTCCTGAATGACACACACACACACACACACACACACACACACACACACACACACACACACACACAAACAATGAATGATGATGTTCTCAGCTTACATGCTGCTCTTCTTCTGTGGGGAGCTGACAGAGTTCTTCCTGTGTTGGCTGAGGGAGCCCCCCATGTCGGCTCTCAAGGGCGAGTTCTGCTCGTGTGGCGTCTCAGTTTTATCCCAGATGCTCTGTATGTCCTTCAGAAGTTCACTTCTGCCTCCTCTTCTTTGGACTGTGAGAGTCAAGCCAAGCCACTCAACCATGCCCCTTATCTCATCTTATCTCAGCCAGCACAGCTCTGTATTTCATGACTGACACAGTACTTTCACTTGATAGACCTTCTCCCGACTGAAGTCCTCTCTTCCTCTCTCTCCCCTCATCTCTCTTTGCTGATGCTGTTTTGTTTGAAAGCCCAGGAGTACAGTTCACATTAGAACCACTCAGCTAGCAGTCCCCGCCTCCCTCCCTTCTCTCTCTCTCTCTCTCTCTCTCTCTCTCTCTCTCTCTCTCTCTCTCTTTCTCTCTCTCTTTCTCTCTCTCTCTTTCAACCCTCCATCCTCTCTCTCACACAGACCACAAACAGGCCTTCTCGCATAGAGCAAATTACAGTCACTTGTTAAGCACTACATGACCTATAGAGAGATGTAAATAGATAATATTGGGAGGGCCAATTGTGCCAGTTTAAAAGCTAGCACAATAATAGCACTCAGTGAGGGTTAGATGGGAGGGGGGGGCATTGTTCCAGAGAAAAGACTCACTCTATTGTCAGTCAACAGAATAACATTTTCAAAGGACAAGGAGAGAGGGGAGAGGGAGATGGAAAGAGGGATGGTGGGAGGAGGAGGAGGAGAGGACAGTGGCAGCAAAACACAGCTTCTCTTGTTAAACTACCTGCTGTGGCCCAGAATGCAATAGGATGCCCTCCCTCCCAGGCCCTCATTAGCATAACAAAACACCCATCCATAGACGCATGCATGCATGCACCTGTTTTATTATTACATTGTATGATGGATGCTTCAATGTCTTAACTGTCAGCAGAACTTTATAACCCATAAACCTAAATTAAACATTGCCCTAACAACATCCATTCCATGCCACACCTCACAATGACCATACAATAACAATATAACCACTGTCACATAAAAGCTCTTCACTATCATTACAGTAAAAGTTGGTAATGATGGCTTTGAGTTAGCACAAAAACATCGTTTTCCATCTGCGAAGAGCTTGCAGAGCCCTGTTGAGAATGTTCTGTATCAGTGAATTTGATTATGCTGGATTAGGGCTACGATTAAAATGATCCTGATTATTCTGCTAATAACTACACATTTTAGCCACGATTATTAATGATGATGATTCTTTGTCTTTGTTGCTCGCTATGCTTACTATCAGTGCCATTGGTCAAATGATAATGTCCTCTGTGGTTTGTTGCTCCGTGAGTCTAATAGATAGGAGATGGGTACAGTTTTGAGGCTATAAACACTCGTTTTGATGTGGAGAAGAGGACAAGGTGCAACAACTGACCAGATGAGATGTCTGATTACATCATTGTGAAGCATAAAAAAATCACGATGTTCGATCGATTACTTCCAATTAAATGCAGAGTGCAGACCTATGAGTCACCCCACTGTGTGGATGTAGGGATAGTGGTTTATAGAAGAGCTGCTAGTAAAAGAAGCAGATTAACAATGCCAGCCTTATCTCATCATTAAACCTGTCTAGTGCTGGTGATCTCCTTTGATATGGACAAAAAGGTACATTTCTGGAATCCGTCTGTCTGTGTCAGTATGTCCTCAGTTTTTGCCCAGTATTGAGATGCCAGACATCACAGTATAGGCTATTGACGATATATGTTGCTTCAGGCAGCACTACATGTGAACCAGCAGGTGTCCTACCCAACACCCCCAGGGGATCAATTTCTCAGTGGAAGAGTAGGGAGAAGACCACCTCCACCGCAGGTAGTTATAATGCATTAACATACTAGAATGGTAATGATATAATTGTATTAATTTAAATAAGTAATAAATTAGTAAACAAAATAAGTTCCATCATAAGCTTATTTTCATGCTGGCCTTAATTAGCTATTTAATTTGAGGCTAGATAGTGCTGATATGAATAGGCTGGTCTTGGAGATGAGAGATTAGTGTAGGCCTATAGGCCTATATTTACTCCCACTCAAGTGAACCACGAGTCACGCCTTTTCCACTCTGAGGTCTTGATCTACTCCCACTGTGAGCCCATTTTCAGCAGTATAAACACTCCATGCACACACAACAGCATTGAAAGTCAATGCATTACAAAATGCTATGAATATTTCATAATCGACATGAATGGGTAGCTACTACAACAGCCACTAAAATAGCTTTGACCTCGTTTCATCAGATAAGTCTATCATCTCCAGACTGGCACACTGAGACTGCTGTGCATTAATGTACTTGCTCCCTTTATTACAACAAGTATCACCGTTACTGGAGAAGTACAACTGGACAGAAGACAAAACAAAACTGACCTCAAAACGTGGCACATGGTTGAGGACGATGGAAAGAACCCAATTTACAGTGATGAAATACCTATACAGCTATAGGTATACAGCTCCGAGATGAGGTTCTATGTCGTTGTCATCCAGAATCGGTGGAATGTCCGCCAAGGCTCCGCTGTTTACCCTTTTGTAATTTGTATACATCGTATCCCAAAACTAATGGTAGATTCCAAACCGCACGGCTGTTTAAGGTTTGGTTCGGAGCATAATATTTTAGGTTCGGAGAGAAACTACCCGTTTAAATCGCTTATTTAGTCAGCCTGTGGCCATGTTTCCCATTGTAGCCAAACCGCGATTAGTACTGGCAGCGGACGTAGGGGGGTTTTCCGGGTTGAATGGGAAACATGGCCACAGGCTGACTAAATAAGCGATTTAAACGGGTAGTTTCGCTCCGGACCTAAAATATTATGCTCCGGACCAAACCTTAAACATCTGTGCGGTTTGGAATCTACCATTAGTTTTGGGATACGATGCATACAAAAGGGTAAACAGCGGAGCCTTGGCGGACGTTCCACCGATTCTGGATGACAACGACATAGAACCTCATCTCGGAGCTGTATAGCGGAGTGAGAGGTTCTTTATGGAGCTAATATATATATATATATATATATATATATATATATATATATATAGATATATATATAGATAGTTATAGTTATAGTTATATATATATATAACTATAACTATAACTATATATTTACATATATATATATATATATATATATATATTTACATATATATATATATATATTTTTTTTTAAGTTTATGGTATTTTTTTTTAAACCTTGAAATTTAATTTCATTGTGATACCGCTAAATAGGACCTTAAAGTATACCATTACTGATTTCATTGATCCAAGCCAGAACACATTGATTGATTGATTATTGAAATAATCCTGCTCTGAAAATGGATGGTCAGGATCTGGGTGGGCCACAAATGCCCTTCAAGATTTTAAAAGGAACCACTGCTGTATAGTGTGAGCTAATTAGGCCACTAACCTCATCCTGTTACAATCCTGCAGGGATTTATTTACAGTATGTGTCAATAATCAATATATTGGGGGAGGAAACACAAAAAACAGTATGCTATTAATATTTTATTATGGCACACACAACATGTAACCATACTTATAGTCTCTCTTAATAAAAACAATAATTTATTTTTGGTTTAGACCAATATAGTGGTATGAAGTGCAAAACAGACTGGTGAGAGCCAGTTATTGAGTGGGGATCAATGATTACAGAGGCTAGGCTTACAGCTGTGGCCATCCGTCTGATCCATTTAGTATGAGACAGTGAGCAGTCATGGAGTTTCAAGGAAAACACTTTAAATGTAAACTGAGAACACTGGAGTAGTAGGAGATTTAAGTGTAGGTCATATTGCAAGGAAAAGAAGTGCTGACATTTATCTGCACATCAGAACAGAATAATTAATTGTGAGAAGTACAACTTACAAATATTACAGGGTATAGGTTGTGGGGCAGTGCCAATGTCTAGTATATCATATGAAACTTTAAAAATAATTTACTCAAGTGGGGAAAGAAGAAACAGATGCATACAATACAGGTGAGGACAAGAAAGTCTGTGCCCTTGGATTGTGCAAAAAAAAATTGTGCATATTGGACATCAGTCTGCCAAGTAAATGAGCTTACATCAGGATAGGGAATGTATTACTGCTGAGGTTGAATGTTGGGGTTAGCAGCAGGAAAGCAGAGAGAAGAGAAAGGAGAAGGCTTGGCACACACACCTTGGGGTGTTACCGACCATGTACAGCAGAAATGTACTGCCCACACTCCTACGTGACAACACTAAGCAGTTCTCCATCAAGCATAATTTTTTCCCAACCATCTGCAATTCTGACAGATTTCTTCAAAAGACAGCTTTCACCTAGCCATATCTGTCATAAAAGCTTGCATAGCCTTCGCTTCAAACAAACAAAAATGCGATAAGAACAACGGCATGGTTAAGTTTACTTTCCATGTCAGTAAGAAAATGGTTAGAACTGGGAAATCAAAGGACAAAGTGACATAATTTATATATTGCACAAGAATTCCATGAGCAGCATCATTAGCTGTAAAGCGGCCTATATACTGGCATACAGTATAAACATCAAGATGATGCGTAATGGACAAGATGCAAATCTGCATTATCCTTGCGGGAAACAAAATGTATTTTAGTAAAATACAATAATAAAGCCTGATTTATACTTTGGCACATGCTGAAAATAGCCAATCTACATCCTCACAACGTGTCGCGGTGCGACGTGTTGTGAGATTGTAGATATATTTTCAGCGTGCAACACCGCCGTACAGCAGTATAAATTAAGCGCAACTCTACCTGTTTTGGACAAGGGATATTAAGGATTCTAAGGTTTTAGGCAAGGTCAAACTAGCCCTCTAAAACAACCCGCTTTGACCTTCTGTAGAGAGACTGGTCTAATTTCTACAGATGGTCTCACGTGCTGGAGATTGCAAGAGATCCTTCATCATACAAGTTAAAAGACAACCTCTTCCACAAAGTTGTCCTTTTTTCACAAACATAACAGTAGGTATGGCTCTGGATAACCAGTAAGTGAGTATATACTGTATGTACAGTATGTATGTGATTTTTTTTGTAAGTGAAATTGCACAGTAAAAAAACACAACTAAAAAAAGCCTAAACCCCAAAATGAAAATGCTGATATGAGGCATGCTCAATTAGAAACAAACTTCCATCTGTAAGCAGAGCCTTTAAGAAAAAGTTACTTTCCATTGTGAACCTGAACGGTCCTTCGGCGCCTCCAACAGAGGCACTCAAGTGAACAACTCGCTGTGCGAGTTGATATTTCGGAACTAAATCACTCTCCAAAAGACCCTGGTCTGAGGAGAGGCCACTTGGACGACAAGACGGTCTGGGAGAGGATTGTACAGCCTATGAACTTTGGCCGATCTTCCTTCATTTGTTTTTCATTAACTACTGTCGGTCGTAAAAATTGTCAATAACCAAGTCTGCGTTCATAGAAATGTTAATGCTGTTGTGGCTGCTCAAAGGGAATCCCCAGCTTGTCGTAGATCTCCTTCAGCAGTAAAAGCGCTGTGTCCTCAGATTCCCTGGCAGACAAAGACAAGAAGACATTTTCAAAAACACAAAGATGACCTGATAAAAGACAATTAACTAAAATAAAACTAAACAGCAAAATAGATCTGAAACAAATAGTCCACAACAGAGCACTATTATCCCATCCTCATATTCCCCATGTGTATGTATGACTCACCAATAGCAAAGGTGAGACTGGATGGCAAACAGGTATTCATTGAAGCTTTCAATGGGCTTTTCTTGCAGTACGTAGTCAATCCTTCGTCCTCCATTCAACATCCCCACTTTGATATCACACGCCTGTGTTTCCCCTGACGACATTGGAGACTCTGCCTCTTCGTGCATGCCTGTATTGACAGGGGTAAAACAGGGGAAAATATGATGAAGGATAAATAACCACATCCCTTTGTGAAAATAAGGGAACGGTTTAACTAATGGACAGGGGAGAACTAATACACTGGAGCTACTGTCTTCTGCAAATCCTGAACATTTAGATTTTTTTAAGATACTTATATGCTTATTAGGTTTTTCTGTTGGTTGCTTTGTACTGTATTGTGCCCTAGTTTACGTTTATAGGCTGCGTTCAGGATGTATCTTCTATGTTCTGGGTGGGACTTATTTTAATGTGTACGGTTTTGAATGAGAGTTATTTTGAATGTGAATGCATTTACCACACCAACAATTTCCCCTTGGGGATAATGAAGTTGACCTCACCTAACCTTAAAAAAGTACAGCACCTTTAACAACTGATAAATATGCGGTAGTAAATTGTCAGATATTATTTCCCACATGAAAACATTAAACCATGTAGTATATGGTTTAATTGACATAAGATCAAAGAAACATGATACAATTACTGGCACTGCTTTTTTGTTAGAAGAGTGAGAGCACTGATGTGGCTTATAAAGCCATGTACTGCCGTTTTGTTCATAAATCAGTAAGCAATGCTTTCTTCTTCAGAACTCTGAATGGCTACTTGTAACTTGTATCTCTTACTTACACTGATGTTACAGGCTTGTATTTCCAGACAGTATTAACATTTCACTCAGCAGTGAGCAGTGTCTTATTTCAACTTACACAGTATTGTGTCATTTACACCATACTGAGAGTGACTGAGACAAGCTTAATGTAACTTTGTTGGAGGTAAGTCTGACTACTTCAACGCTACATATTTCATGACCATCTCCATCTATTCCTTAGGAGACATGTAAGGTATGGGAAGAAAACATGTTTTGTTGTACCTTCGGTAGGAGCATCTTAAATTTAGTTGGATCCCAGAGCCGCAATGTGGAAGCGGGGCAATGTGGAAGTGGGGCAATGTGGAAGCGGGGTAAACAGATGAAGAAAGAAGAATGGAAACCACAAACAGAGACAATGAGGAATGAAATTGAATTGAAGAACAAAAGAGTATGAATAAATTGGAAGTGTCAACAGCAGACGGAAGGGAGGACCAGGTAAAGGTCTAGTAGTGTTAAGGGATAGGGAATGAGGGATGAGTGTAGAGTAAGATTAACATAGCATTGCATGGAATGTGAGGGCCTACACTACACCTACAATAGTGTAGAGTTAGGCTACATACAGTATATTGTTTACATACTGTAGGTTATATCATTTAGCTTAAATCAGTCACACTACTGATTTAACTGATACGAGAGGAAATATTCTTCATCAATAACCTAGATCTTCTTGTTTGCAATAAACCACAGTGGACAGTCAGTGGTCATTCATCTTCTGTTTACCAGTCAATGATGACACTATTGTACAAATCAAAGCCAGAGAAACCAGTCAATCGAGTAGCTGCCGGATTACAACTCTGAATGAATGCATGGGGAACTGAGGCTGAGTTTTGACAATGTCAGATCCTGTTTGGATGGGTTAGGGAGAGCCCTAACCGGTTCAGACAGGATACATGACTTGACCTGGGCTGGTCACATCACATGGGCACCGTCCTTAAAGCTGGAACACAACAGCTCTTCTTCCGCCGCAGTCTCAAGAGGTTCAGGTTCAGGTTCACTTCTACAGGTGCACCATAGAGGATTTCCTGATTGGCTGCATCACTGCCTGCTACAGAGAATGCTCAAAATACGACCACAAGATCCACGAGAGTGGTTAAACAGTGCATCACCAGCACTGAGCTGCCAGCCATGCAGGACCTCTACATCCAGAGGAGCAGGGTGAAGGCCCACAGAATCATCAAAGATCCTAGTGACCCCAGCAATGGACGGTTCACTCTGCTACCGTCTGACAAACGGTACTGGAGCATCTGGTTATGATCCAGCAGGCTAAGTAACAGTTTCTATCCTCAGCCCATACAATGTCTGACATAAAAAAAAAGTTTGATAAACTATAACAGGACTACAGATACGGGTTGTGCAGATTCCGTTCACATTTTGTATTGCTACTAGTAGTACACAGCACTTGAACATTAGAATATTCTGCCACCGATTCACTTTAATGCCATGACTGCGGCCAGTTAGGTGACTGTGCATCAACTTTTGTAAATAATGAAACACATTTTTATGTCTATAACGCGGTTGCAGTACATGTATACACCTCCTAATGCGTAACTAATAGGTTCTGTCCAAAATGTTACTAGACCACAGACTTGTTCCTCTTGTAGATCAACTGATGCTTGCATGTCAACCAGTTATGCAAGCATCAGTATAAATATTTATCAGTTAACTGGAGGGGACCCAAGTCAACTATCCTCAGTTTACATTTAGCAGACAAGTCTGGCCTCACATCAGTAGTGAACAGGTCCCTAACAAACTGAATCACCTCTGTGAGATATTGAGGTAATCAAATCTCATTGCAAAAGGTGTTTTTTTGTTTATCCTAAAGACTGACATCACAGGAGTGATCTGTGAGGATTATGAATACAGTTGGACAGTATTTAGAAATTGATCATTTAGTTTGGTCTCGAATCAGTGGTAAAGATACACCGTTTATTTTGAGAAGAAGACAGTGTTTCCATCATGTCAATAACAGTTTTATAATTTCCCTTAAGTCCCAAATAAACTCACTTAAGTGCATACAAAGGGCACTCATAAGGTCAAATAATATACCTCTTCTAGAGCAGGCACATCAGCTTCCCAACCTCGATTTTGACAAAGATGTAATTCTCCTTCCACTCTATTTCGAATTGACAGCTTTCATTTATCCAGTTTTTTTAAGTCTACAATGCTGCTACCTTTACTGTATTGTATCTGTGTATGTGACAATAAACCCCTTGAACCTTGAACCATATGCACCGGAAGTGGGGGGCTGCAAACCCCCCTTGCGGTGGGTGGCTGAATAGTAAAGTAAAAGAACAAACGCAAAAAATAAAACGTAAATTTACTCAGGAGAAGCACAGTGACATCAGTAACAGCACTAGGATAAAAATGTGACCAAGAGGGGATGAGAGTAGCTGTCAGAGAGAAGCCACTCTCATTGTTGCTGATAATGTTGCATCACCAGGTTATCCAGTGCCTGTGAAAATCCTGGTTTCTATTATGGTTTAATGCTCTGATCCGGTGTAGAGCCTGTCTACTGTATCCAATAATTTCCTAACACATATACAGTCATGTACACACAGACTACTTCATCATCCGCTCTAGACCGGATAAGCAAACTGCAAAGTGATTTGATGCCAGTCTAGCTGTTGCCGATCTACATTTTTCGGGACTGAATGAGGTTCAAGTCAACTCCCAAAACAGATCAATAGATCATGCTTGAAATTGCAGCTGGCTGAAGTCGGTGACTTGGCCAAGTACAAAACATTCAGCTCTGCCCAGGAGATTGCCCAGATTTCTGACAGCATTGCGCGCACAAAAGGGGGGGCTGCTCAAAGAGGTTTGTTTAACTTGTGTTAGTTGCCATGTCCAGAAGATCATTCTCCAGCTTACATTTTAAAACCTGGCTGCAAAGCACTATGAGTCGGTGGAGGCTGACACATCTAGCTGTAATGCATGTGTAAAGTAACATCCGGGATAGATTGGATATAGCCTACCATGTGATACATTTCATTAGCAACACACCATGGCTATGTTTGTTGCATTATAATTCCAGGCAAGACATTATTTAACAATGCCGCTGTGCAGTTAATGTCTGTGGCTAACATGGGCTTGTTGTTGTGCCGTGCAGTTTTGGTTGTTAGTGTATTAGCTTATTCTGCGCCTGGATTTTTTGTGAACAGTACACCTACTATATGCTGCACTAAAAAACTAAGCAATGACACCATATTTCCACTTTTAGTTGGCAGCTCCCCTCTGCTTAAAACCTCTTCCAGCATGCCTGCCTTGACCCTACTATAAATAAACAGCAGACAAGGAAGCTCAGAAGAGAGTTCTCTGTATATAGTGGGATGGACTCGAGTAGTTGATAACAACACTAACCAACAATGAGCTGCAAAGTGTTCATTCACTCAAGTCATTGTAGCCATGTACTTCCACTGGCTTACCTTGGAAGTAATGCATATGAAGGGCCTTGGGCCACTCCAGCATTTGAGTCCAAAAATCATCCCTTTTCTCGTCCCTGTTAGCAGAAGCAGCGCCTACCACTGAGGGTGAGGTTAAAGCGGAGAGGGAATGGGCTACATGCAGGGAGGGAATAGTTTAGGAAGAGACAAGATTAGATGTACATTGGCAAGACACACGCACAAAATCCATACATCCAAACACCCCTACCATCACACACATGCAGACATAAGTACAGTTAGGGATGCTAGCTTTATACCAGGTGGCCCTTGTAGGTTTTCTTCTGTTGTGCTTTCTCCTTCCTCTAGTGGGGGCAGTGCAGCCACAGGCAGTCTGGAAAAAGACTGCCACGCAGTCCTTAATGATCCCAAAACATTGTTCTTCAGGTCCATACCCATACGAGTCAAACTGTCCTTCAGTTCTACGGGACAGAGACAGAGATGTTATTGTTAAATTTGACTAAAGGGTCCTAAAATGTGAGCACAACTACCGTAACACATTAACTATAGGGAAAACTTGCCGGGTGCTCAGTTCCAGCTCTAAGCTTAAGGCTTAGAGCTGAAACACGTCTGTTTCTTTGCCATGTTGCCTGTCTATTCAAATAAAATAAGAAGTGCCTGAATGGACAGAATGTGAGTGCTGGCTAGCATTCTTTACATTGTTTAATTTGACACTTGATGTCATTCCCCAGAGTGCCAAGAAAAGCCAACAGAAACAGGGAGACATACCCAGGTGCATCCTCTTGCGCCCCTTGTGGTGAGGAATGAGCATTGGCTCCAGGTCACCCTCTGAAACTATCATGGGTTCTAAGCGGTATGCTACTGGGTCATACTAGAGATAAAGCAAAAGGACACATTTATTTATCAAAGGATTACAAGAACACTTTCATAAACTCACCGCTGTATGATGACATGATTGGTGTTTTTTTCCTGTGGTGCACGCTAAAACCTCAGCTTGCTCTGAACGTTTACTGTTACTACAGTACATGCAAGCGTAGTATAATCTCAAAAGAACTGCAAGGTAGTGAAACTGAGTTCATGGTAGTAAATTGCTGTCACTGCACTTTTAAAAACATTAAGTCAAACAAAAAGTTGCCTTTAAGAGACTTTCCCCTGCCTGCTCTTAAGCTCTCGCCCTCCTCTATGAACTCACTCAACTCAGGGATTATTTCTGAACATTATAGGTGTGAACTCCCACTTCAGATGATTGGTTACCTATAGCAAGGTAAAGCTTGTTCGGACTTGCACTAATTGCTAATGTTGCTAGTGCCAAAAATGTAGATCTGTGGGCATTAGAAAGCTCTACTACTCACAGGGTGGTATATGTTATAGAAGCTCTTGCACGTGGGGAAGCTGTAGTTGGGATCGATGCGTTTAAGTCCACGGACGGTCAGGAACATTCCAATGGGAGAGCCAAATGCGAAAAAGCTCTGAGGTTGGAACGCCAGCTGTGGGTAGTTAATGGATACCTGGAGAAATGAGTGTGCTCTTATAAATTTCATAAAACATTGATCGATTAACACACATTTCTAAAAGTATAGCATACATAATATAAATGTATAAAACAAAATCTATTGGAAGTTATTTGCAGTATGGAAAAATAGACAATGATGGTTCAGAACCATGAACAAACAAGTATCACTCAACACCAACAGACAAGGGGAGAGCAGGGAACAACTACACGTATGGGACAGGATGGACACAGGCACTGGTTTTGGCACTGGGTTTGTAGGCCTCCACAGCACAATGGATATAGCCACAATCCCAATATTGCATTTGTTTTCTCCTGACAGAGTGAAATAGCCACTATAAGCATTTGGCTCAAATTACAAAACATAATTCTAGAAGCCAGTCTTCTCTGACTGTGTGTAATGTAAATTTATAGCATGAGAGAATATGAGAGCTATAACTACAGCAGGGACCCATCTCAGGATCATGGGGACACAGTGTGAGACAAACCTGTCCCTTGGCTATGTCTCCATTGGTCTGTCCAGGCAAGCAAAAAGGGGGGAGAGAATCAGGAAGGTGACATATCACAGCCTTCATATACTTGTACTACCAGGCATCAACAAGTGTGCTGCAGCGCGCGCACGCTACCTGTCCAATGCCCACGTCAAAATATTCGTAGTCCACGGCGCTGGTGATGGACTGGGCCCTGAGGAAGTATGACTCGTGCGCCGTCGCCCCAAAAGACTCGTTACTGTGGTGATCATCTGGTGAGGGATCCTCCTGAGGTGGTACTTGCAGCCCTGGAGGCAGGAGTACGGTCGCTGGCTTACAATCCTACTTGGAAAGATGGACAACAGATTTATGGTCTCTTGACCCCGTAAAACATCATAGCGCTAACTGGAGAGTTTCAGAGTGTGTCTGACCTCTTGAGCACGTTTCCTCCTGACATAGTTCAGGATCTTCTTGCGGGGTCCGAGAGGAATTCCTAAATCTTTAAGGTCACTATCCTGACATAGCACCTTTAAAGAACAGAGAAACAGATATGTAACTCGGGATGTCAATTTATCTTGTACTGTTTTTGCATGTGTACTGTATGTATGTATGTATGTATGCATGTATGTCTTTGTACTGTTATCGTTGTGAGAAACAACAGTGTGTGTGTGTGTGTGTGTGTGTGTGTGTGTGTGTGTGTGTGTGTGTGTGTGTGTGTGTGTGTGTTACCAGTGATTCCAAATCTAGATTCTCTCTCTGTAGTGTAGACAGGTGCTCCTGTAAGCCCAGTCTGAGCAGAGCCTGCTCCAGGGCATCACAGGTCAAAGGGCAGGGCTCGTCAGCAGCTGCTGTCTGAAAAACAGAGCATGACAGATAACTAACTTCTAACTGCACAGAATTCCTCAATCAATAGAACTGATCAGATCATTCTATATTCTATCTGCCATTACGAATACTCCATTACCTCCTCCCTGGCCGTCGCGACTGATGCAGTCCTCTGATTGGTCAGTAGGTCAAACAGGATCAATGAACCTGATGACAACAGAGGAAAGGTCAAATGTTTCTCTTGGTTAAATTGTTTCTTTTTCATAGCTGTGTGTGTGTGTGTGTGTGTGTGTGTGTGTGTGTGTGTGTGTGTGTGTGTGTGTGTGTGTGTGTGTGTGTGTGTGTGTGTGTGTGTGTGTGTGTGTGTGTGTGTGTGTGTGTGTGTGTGTGTGTGTGTGTGTGTGTGTGTGTGTGTGTGTGTTCTGCATACCCAGGCTATGGCCGACTACAGAAACCTCCCCTGTGAACTTGGGGTGTCTCTCTCTGAAGAGAGTGTGCAGCTTGTTGACCTCCGAGGCCACTGTGTCCACTATGGTCTGACAGTAGGTGGGGCTGTTGTAGAAGAACAGGTCTAGAAGAGTGTCATTGGTGAAATGCCTCAGTCTGCTGATGCTGGGCAGAGTGATTCTCTGGATGTCCCTATGGTGAGAGGAGAGGGAAAGGAGTTTGACAATGATAGACACAATAACAGGGAGAGTGCATGTTTCAGTAAGTACATTTTTTTTTTCAAAAATAGCAGATCTGCAAGCTCATAGCGCAGCACTCGGTGCCGCGCTATGAGCTTGTATATCTGCTATTTTTGAATAGCCAAAGAAATCTAAAATGACACCGATGCGTTCCAGGTCTTAAAGGGTTAAGAAGAGACTCAACTAAAACCAACTGCATTTTAAGACTTTTCAATCCCAGATATTAGAAAAACACAATTTAAAACATAAATACTTTGATTTTCAGGACCTGCAGGCACTGAATAAACACAAGCTACAATCAAAGCACTTGAACTTTACAGTTCTCTTCGGTACGTAAGTTAGTGTATACTTACTCATCCACACCAGTGGCATCTCCATGAAGAGCGCTGTGCCAGTTGACCGGTAGAAACTCCACTCTGCCCACCTTGCCCTCCAGCTGGCCACGCTTGTAATGAGAGGCCAGTAGGGACAGGGATGCACTCCTAAAGTCATTCACTGAAAAGGAGGGGGAAAAACTGTTTAAAAGTATTGGCATCAAAATGCACTTAAAGGTTTAATGACATTCACTTTTACACCACATTCAAAGTCTTTGTCCTGGTCCTTCAAAAGTGTAAATTCAAGTGAAAATTCCATTCCAGTGATCCATGGCAGGTGTTTTTCTCTCACATTTCTAAAGCCTTTTCAACTGCAATGAAAAAAGAAATCTTTGCCTGCGGGTGTCGCTGGTGAGGGATTTTGCCTGTCAATCATCGCCTCTGCTCCGCCCCCACCAAAGGAAAGGATAGGGGAGGGGAGGGGCGAGGAGGAGAGTGGGCGGGATTAATCGACTGTGACCTCACTGTCGAAGGGCCAAGCTCAGATTACTTTTCAGCCTAATTATTCAGAAAACCCCAGACCACAGAAAATCCACTGAATGTTCTAAGTTCAGGTTTTTTGGGTGTAATTGAGGTCATAAAACCCCAAATAAAACATTGAAAATAAAAAAAGTGAAAATGAATGTCATGATACCTTTAAAGTACCAAAAGTAAAAGGTACTTATTATGCCGAATGTTTGTAGCTTGTAGATCGGCTATTTTCAAATGGCCGAAATGTATATAGGGCTGAAGTGGTTAATGTTTGTTTCGTAATCAAAATCAAAATCTACAAAGTAACTAGTAATTCAAGTTTTCAAATAATTGTAAAACAATATTTGCCTCAATATTTGAGATGTAGTGGAGTAGAAGTAAAAGTATTGGAAATACTCAAGTAAAGGACAAATACCTCAAAATTGTCCTTAAGTACAGTACTTGAGTACAGGTACTTAGTTACTTTCCACTACTGCTTACCACACTGTATGATGGATCTGAAGCGAAGGTCACATGCAGGACCGATTCCATGGACCATGAAGACAAGATGGTCTACCTTGTCTGGCTCACCTTAAGAAAAGGAAAGTGGGAGTTTAGCCCGTGGCTGTACTGGTGTATGATCAAGAACAGTCAAATGTTGACCATAATTCAATGGCGGCCATTTGGCTCTCATATCACTATAAGAATGGTGCAACACCACATCTGTGACATGATGGTTGGGTATTCCACTTTGTCAATGTACATCACAATTTGTATTTATACATCAAACTAATAATATCACACACACACACCATCTGGTATTTCCACAGAGACGTTGTCCACCCCCCTCTTGACGGTTCGAGGGCGTGTCTGCTCAGAGGGGGAGTGGACCCACTCATCTTGTAACCCCAGCGGCTGATACTGCATTATCAGCTGACATTATGGAGAATACATAGAAGACAAAATTAATAGTGCGATACATTATATACACGTATGTCTAGTTCTATATCTTGAAAATTGTTATACATTAATAATGATCTCTGCCAGGTTGGAACGGCAAAGGTGGAGAGTATGTTTTTGTATGTTTATGTGTTAGTTCTGCAACTAATCTCTCTAACTACTACACAGATCAGCGGCATGCTGCAAGGAACTCAATCCCTGAATATTCTTCCAATCCATCTACAACTACAACTATGCAATTTTTCTGCATTCATAACATCTACCAACCCACCAAGTTATGGGATAAGTGTCTGTGAGGCTTGGGAGTGGAACTAGCCAATCAGTGCAAGCTGTCCGTCTAGCACAGTACACCACTGTGTTACAATTCCTCAGAGAGACAGACAGGCACACAGACATCACATTAACTATGCATGTGCATGCGTAGCACGCACGCGCACACACACACACACACACACACACACACACACACACACACACACACACACACACACACACACACACACACACACACACACACACACACACACACACACACACACACACACACACACACACACACACACACACACACACACACACACACACACACACAAAGACAGAGACACACCACGGCACCTAGGACATGTACCTGACAGTCTTGCCATGACATACCCAATCAGCTTTTGCTCACACAATGCTTACTATATGAAAGTGCATGCGTCCAACAACATTGGGTGGACGCAATGTTTCAAATCCTCCCTGTCAAATTCAGCCTCTTATACAGCCCCGGGTAGACCACCTGGCCTGGCAGAGATATGTGCTCTGCCGTGTGCCCCTTTCTTGTTTTCGATGGAAATACTGTCTCAACTACGTCCTCCATCAACATAAACGTCAAAGCTATAGCAATAGCTTTACTAACTTTTGCTATTTCATAGTCACCTCATCTTATCTTTCTGATGCATACATTTACAACTATTGTGGTTTTGTGGGCACTATTTTTTATTCTCCCCATTATGTAATTCTTATTTTTCCAAACTGTGTTTTGTGCAACTGAAACAAAAGCAATCTCAATCTGAATACAGGTTATTGTGCTAATTTGTGAGCAGCTCTAACCTTGGGATTGTGCAGGATGACCGTCTCTCCTGAGGGGAATTCCAGCTTTCTCTTCCACTCATCCAGAGTCATGGCTATCATATAGGCTTCCTGAAAGACCAGAATAACAATACAATACCAATAAGGTTTACAATAAGGTCAACAAGCTTTTACACTTAAAATGGACCTCAAAAAGACGAGAAGAGGGACGAAGGTGTGGAGTGGAAGAGAGAGATTGGAATGATTGGGGGTCAACAGAGAAGAGAGAGAGGAGAGCAGAGCTGGTGAACCCAGAGGGCAGTGGGAGGATGCAGATGCAGGTTATGCTATGGTGTCAGATCGAGGTACCTCCAGACGCTTGCTGAAGTCTTCCGTGTAGGGTATAAACTTGGTGTCCTTGTCTCCTTTGTAGAACCAGGTGCAGCGACGTACCTCGGTGGGAGCTTGCTCCCAGTACACTGCGTGGCATTCCCTCTCCTTGACACGCACATCATATCGCTCTCCCTCCACGGCAACCACCACATCCTCCTTCTCCCCTACTACACATGAAATTCCTCTCTGAGTTACAAATGAATAAATTAGCAAGTAGGAATACGAATGGATAGTATGGGGCGTCAACAATGCTGGTATCATTTACACAGGAAACTGATACGATCAACATAGATGAAACCTACATTTGAGACTCTTGAGCTTGAAAGGTTATATTAGCATTGGATCTGGTCTAGCACTGGATCTGGTATAGCATTGGATCTTCTTTCGTCGGACCCAGCCAAGTGCCCCATTGGGCAGGGGGCCAGTGTTGGCAACAGGATAGTTGTGATATCTCATCCTTCCGACTTCTGTTTATAGCTCTCTCTCTCCCCAAATAGTAATACATTTAAAAATGTCTCATTTATTTGCTGGTGTCTATGAAGGACAAGAATAGCCTAGAGTAAATGGTATTGTGAAAGTCTGCTCTAAGATAATCGGAGGCCAAATTAGTGCTCCTTTGGGAGAAACAGCCCAGAAAGCAACATGAATTATTAGCCAACCTGACCATGTTCTGATCAGTGAATCCAGTGAAAGATAAATGTATCTGAATCTTAAAAAAAATCTATGGTTTTCACACACCCACATCAATTGCCTATTCTTAGATTTACGTGTGTGACTGTGTGCATGCACTCTCAACACACACCAAACTTATTTACACACACACACACACACACACACACACACACACACACACACACACACACACACACACACACACACACACACACACACACACACACACACACACACACACACACACACACACACACACACACACACACACACACACACACACACACACACACACACACACACACACACACTTACCAGTGGTGTAAGCATTCTCTAGTTTCTCAGAATCCTCTCTACTGAACGGATGCCATAAGGTGCTGTTGTCAGTCAGTCGGCAGTAAAACCAATGAGGGTGTACTTCTTGATAAGGGGGCGGGACCGACTCCATGTCCAGCATCTCGAAGGAGGAAGTGGATGAAGGGGTGGCCTCATCCAGCACTGGTGAAAGTGACACCTGAGGAAATGTTATCTCAGTCAAAATCTATATGAACACCTGCATGCCCAAGGCTCTCAACGTTACTTCTTCATTGCAGCGTTCAAGAATAAGGAATTGCACTGAGCAGGGTGTCCTTCCACTCAGCTCCTATCACAAAACCTGAAACCAATGGACAGTAGCAATGAGCAGCAGCTATGGGCAGGCGTCAGACCTTCCCTTGGTCAGACGCACAAAGACCCGCTTTGTCCTCCTCACAGAGCCATCTCCTCTCTTCTTTCCACACCTGACTCAGCTGCAGCTCGTAAACAAACCAATTGAAAGACACAGGATATCACACATTCAAACACAAGGCTATCATTCGCTGTATCATATGGCAAACAGAAACCAGGCTACATTAGCATCTGGCTCTCGTTAATAAACAGCCTACTGTCTCATTTTGCTGTTCAACTTGTACGTTAGTTTCAAAAAGTGTGAGGCTGCCACTGACTGCCACAGTAAAACAGTCCCTGCTGTTGATAGATGGTATACCGAATATATTCACTGTTTTGACTGTATATTATCAATACCCAATGTGTACTTACTTACTTACAATGTAGGTTGACTGACACTACTTAGCCCCAAGACATATACTGTACACTGCCAATAGGCTGTACATACAGGTGCATCTAAAAAAAAAATTGTGGAAAAGTTAATTTATTTCCGTAATATAATTTGAAAAATGAAACTCATATTATATTCTACATTCATTGCGCATAAAGTGAAATATTTCAAACTGTTTTTTTTATTCGGATGATTACGGCATACAGTTCATGAAAATCAGAAATCCTGTATCTCAGAATATTCTTTAAGACCACTAAAATAAGGATTTATAATACAGAAATGACGACCATCTGAAAAGTATGTTCATTTATGCAACTCAGACTTTGATATTGTCAAGAGGAAGATGGAGACACCAGACCAAACAATACAGATGAGCTGAAGGCTGCTATCAAAGCAAATAGGTCTTCAATAACACCCCAGCAGTGCCACAGGCTGATCACCTCCACGCCACACCAAATTGATGAAATAATTTGTTCAAAAGTAGCCCAGACCAAGTATTGAGTGCATAAATTAACACACTTTTCAGATGGTTGACATTTCTGTATGATTTCTTTAGGGGTCTTATGTAATATTCTAATATTTTTAGATACTGGATCTCATTTTCATGAGCTGTATGCTGTAATCATCAAGATTAAAACAAAAAGAGCTTTGAAATATTTCACTTTATGTGCAATGAATTTAGAATATATGAATATATATATATATTAGATGCACCTGTACATACAGTATATATGCATTCATTGACAAAAGATGTATGTTCATTGGTGGTGAAAGATCTTGGTGGTGAAAGATCTAGCTCAGACTTTTTACCTCATTACATTACATTTTTACTTTTATTTAAATCTTAATTGTATCTATAGGGATCAATAAAGGTAATGGTATCTATCTGTCAAATGAATGGTTGCCATATCAGAAAAGCGATTTGCAGTTTCATCTCAGTTTAATCATCAACGGTTAATCAGATTTAAGGAAGCACAGTCATGCTTCAACAATAATAGAATTGAACAATATCATAGCAATACAAGTGGCATTCTTATATACACCTATTTTTCATCAGAAAAGACCATAATCTGGAATGAAATACCATGCCTGAGAACTAAATCAGTAACAACTACGAGGAGCACAGGTCTCCACCAGGCGAGGTGGTAAAACTGTTCCTGATTAATTCTGTCTTACCAATTACATATTGTGATGTCACGTGAAGCTTGACCAATGTTAGGTTGGTCAAGACGGACGGACACACACACGGACGGACAGAGGGTAAAACATACTCTCCACCATGCCTTCGGCCTGGCGGAGACAAAAAGTAGCACCACCCTATCCTGTACACAGAATGACGGCAGTGGACTTTACCTGCATGATAACGTTCGCAAGAACGTGGCAACCAAAATCTGTTTACGTGCCTTCTGCACTAAAGCCTTGTGAACTGAAAGCCATACTTAGTAGTTACTAGATATTGGTATGTATATGTATGCCAACTATAGCCCAGGCAGGCCTAATATGTTATTGTCCTTGTGTCCTCTGACCTTGATGTGCCAAAAAAGTTAACATGTTTCAACATCCCCCAGTGACACAAATAGAAGACATGTAAGTAGCAAGCACAGAACTCCCTCTTTCCACACGGCCATTTTTGGCTCCCCCTAACTGTACAGTCACATCTCCACAAGCAAACGCTTTGGCATTTGCCTCCTTATTAGCTCGTAGACTGATTCTCTTAAATTGGAAGTCCGATAAAGCACCCTCTTTCTCGCAATGGCTAAAAGAAGTCTTGTCTTTCCTACCTCTTGAGAAACTCAGATATAGAGTGTGTAGAGCCCGCAACAACTTTATTCTAGCTTGGAGTCCCTTTGTTGATTTTGTTGAAGACTTTTCCTTTAATTAAAACTGTTCGTTTAGTTATTGTTATTATTATTATTTTTGTACATTTCTATCTGTGTCCGACTTATGATGTGAAAAACTGTCCCTGTTATATAAAATGAGGAGAGGTTTCTCTGTCTAGAATTGTGAAAATTATGTTTTGATTGTAATCTTTGTCCCACTGCTTTGTTTTGTTTTTTGCTTTTTCTTTGAAGCCTAAGGGGGGAGGGGGGAGGGGGGGGGGGTATGTGTGTTTATGTAGTCTTGTATGTTATATCAACACGATCTCTTTTTTTGTATAAAATGCTATACATTTGTACGTGTATATACGTGTATGTAACATAAAAACTGTAAAATAAAGTTGTAAAAAAAAAAAAAAAAAAGTAGCAAGCACAGTACAAGGTCTATGTTTGCACATGCATAGATATACAGTAGCTCTGGTCCATAGTGTGAACTCCTTCTATAACGCTATGGACCAGAGCTACATATACAGCATAAGTGTACACAGATACAACAAACACACTGTAATGGACACAAACAAATCACCTGCTCCCCATTTGCACTTCCTCCAACAGGGGTCTGAGTGGGGCTGTTGTCAGACAGGTCCTGGACGTTGATGGTAGGGGCAGCCTGAGAGAGACTCCCCTCTTCCCCAGGGTCCTGCTGTGACATCAGATCACCCTAACACACCACAACCCTCACAGACTTGAAGGGTCCCACTCAAAGCTGTACCTTTAGTGAAGAAGAGACAGCCCAATGTAAAAGACGCTATAAAGAGATAATACATTATATTATATGGCCAAAAAGCCATACATTTACCACGAAGACGAAGCTAAACTAGAAACGGATAGAAACTAAGTGGCGAGATCATTTCATTTGGTCTCATTTGGGCTAATATATAATTAGATTGATTGACACAGTATTAAGAAGATTAACTAGAGGTAATCCCACTCAGTTCTCAGAAAACTGTGACGCCTGGTCGCCTGGAGCCCACGCTGTAACGTTAGTGGTTGGAGACAGACAGACAAACGGACATCTAGGAAGATATAACCTTGACATTCATTCCCATGACTTGACTGTCCTCACTTTAGCACGAACACACACTCCTCACTCAGGCCACCAAGCCAACAAGAAGAACACGACAATCTGACTCAAAATCGTCGCTATAAAGGGTAGCGGTTAGCTAACAGACAGTTGCGTATAGCTGGCTGAAGAACACTCACTTCTCACTTTTCAAGTCCAGGTGTTTATTGGCGTTACCAACGCGACTGGCGGCCCCGGGCCGTTACGTTAACATAACGAACCACAAGTAACATTTACATTTGTATTTGCTCTCTCTCTCCAGCTGAGCTAGCAACGGGGGGTATTGCTCCTGGAGCCTGCGATTAGTTGCGCGCCAGTGTCGCGCGCGAAAACGACCGACCTACAAGCTCATCGCGCGTAGCGCCGCGACGCGCCATGAGCTTGTAGATCGGGGGTTTCCGCGCGCGACGCCAGCGCGCAGCCACCGTCACCGGACTCTCTCTTTTCCCGGTGTTTCGACCAGGTGGGCGTGGTTTTGAGGTTAGGTTTACCAAAAAAGCCATGGGTTTCCGAGGCTATAGCTCCTGTGACTGTAAGGTTCGTTAAGGTTAGGTTTAGGCATAGTTTTTGTGAGGTTTGATTAATTGAGCACAAATTTAAGGACCCCAATAGAAACAAGCCATAGGCTTTCTTGGGTTTAAGCTCTCAGCAGACCTTGTGTTTAACTGTATTTTCCTGTGCTTTTTTTTGCAAACTGCTAATAAAGTATTCAATCAACCAATAAATCAGGTTAAGTTTATGGTTAGGGCATTTTTGAGAGGTTAAGTTTAGGGTTACGTTTAGGCATAGTTTGTTTAGGGTTAGCTTTAGGTTTAGGCATAGTTTTAGTGTAACCTCGCATCACCAGTCTTTCCACCTCGGAGGAAAGTTTTAGTGAGGTTAAAGGAGGAGTTCACCCAATAAATGACTTATTTTCTATCAATTGCACACCCTATGAAGCCTTGAATCCATGGATTATTTTTTGTTTTTGTCGCATTCCTAAGCTAATAATTTGATTCCCGTCTCCTACCGGCTAATGTATCCGGTAGGAGACACAAAGTAGATTATTTGTGTCTCCTACCGGAAATACACACGGTCATCAAATTATTGTCTTAGGAATGCCACAAATACAAAAATAAATCCATGAAATCAAGGCTTCATGCGGTGTGTAATTGATAGAAAATAAGTATTTTTTTGGGTGAACTCCTCCTTTAAGGTTAGCATATAACCACGCCCACCTGGGCGAAACACCAAAGAAAGAGGGAATCCCCTACTGTCACAGGCAGCGACATGACATCATCAGGAACACGCCCCCTAAAGATCCATATAAGTCATGAATGTGTAATGTAGGGGAAAAGGGGGACTGGTGTTGTTGTTACAGGCTTATTATGCACTAGAAAAACACATCAAACTAGTGGCGTTCACCATCATGGATCATTCTAGAGTCTGACTGCTTCAGCACAGCTCAATATGTTCTTTGTGTTGGTGAACTTTGTGACGATCGAGTGAGATCTGCGGCTGGAGTTTCCTGTCTTGCAACAGCAGAGGTAAAAAAAAAGAAACTTGAAAAAAAAACACAGTAGGCTGTCCGGTCAGTCCGGTCAGTCCTATCAACGTGTAGGCCATAATGCTATCGTTGTTGGTTATCTTCTTGATCAAGAACAGGAATGTTTTCTGTGGCATTCTAAAGAATACCACCAGCTAAGGCACCTGCTCTTTGCCTGGCTAGTGCTACTGGTTTGGAGTGAGAGTGACTATTCACGTGTAGCCTACATGTAGTAGTAGTAGTAGTAGTTTATTTTGGTCATAAAAAATAAAAATACAATGTATTCATCTCTCATCATATGGATTAGACCAAAAAGGTGTAGGCAGAAGCCAATGGCTTATTTTGCCTATCCTTTTCACAATGGAAAAGGAATGTCATTTGTATGTAGCCTAGTTAAGGCATACTTCATAAAGAGACAGTTAAAAAAAACTGTGTCCGTCATGGTTTAAAAAGGAATGCATATTAAGGACATGCTCAATGGCTGGCTGGCTGCCCACTAAAACGGGTCAAATATATAGGACCCCATACAGGGAACACAAGTTTAAGACAGTAAACATTAAATATACACTGTACGCTTAGTTCACACCTTTCCTCCAGGGCAGACTATGGGAGGGAGAGGGGAAGAGAAGAGAGGGAGGAGTGGTATAAGATGGAGGAGGGGAAGGAGCCAGTATGAACAGACACACCCAGTCCAACAAAGTGAGTGAGAGACAAGGAATAATGTGTTGAGCAATGGGTGGGTGTGGCTATCTTACACAGGGAAAACAGATAAACTGAGTTTGCCAAGTGAAGCCAGTGTGGTAGGAGTTATAGTCCTGGATACACTATTATTTGAACGTTGCTATACTCCCGAACACTCCTGGGACACACACACATTCACTCAGTCACTCTCTCTTCTGTACTCTTCCAGCAATCTGCAACCAGACTACAAGAGCAGCTTCCACTGCGGAGAAAACAAGGAAACAGAGAAAGACAGCCCAGTAAAAACTTTAGCCGACATGAAGGACAAAGTGAAGAGAGGAGGAGCAGCTGGAAGAAGTCAGGGGACGTCTGGTGAGTAACCCCAGCACTGTATTTTTCTTCTCTATTGCTCCACACTTTCTTCCATTTTTTCCCTCTTTCATCTGACTGGTGGTGCCTCCCTTACTGAACAGTGTGAGGAGGGTGGGAGATTTAGCACAGCTCTGCTGGTTTGAATAAGCCCCAGTGCTACTGTTTTATCTCTGCCTCTCGCCGTGTTTGTTACTTCTTGGTTTAGGAATGTCTGCAGGAGAATGTGTTAGCTTTCTACGCAGCTGTAACGTGAAGCACTCCATGCTAAAATACTTTGATGCTACCTCGATCAAAATCCCATGGGAATATGTCAAAAATATCAATGTATTTAAGATACAGGCATCATTACATCTTGTCCAGTCATTTATTATCACACACAAAGAATAGAATTATACCTCTCCTGTTCACTTTTCTTGTCTTTCTATTTTATTTAATCCCACTGTTCTCATGCATTCACCAATCTGCCTTTGGCCATGACATGATCCCCACCCCTCTCCTTCTCATGATGGATAGGTGTGAGTGCTGTACTGTGTATGTTGGCGTTTCTCCAGTATAGCCTGAGGTGTGACTCCCCTCAAAGGGACACTTATCTCTAAGGGGGACAGGATGATTGGCAGATTATGTCATTTGGAAGAAACCATGTGAATTGAGTTTAATAAGATAATAAGATAAACCGCTATTAATCCCTGGAGGAAAATTCAGGTTACATAGCAGTAATAGCAGTGAGAATGAAACACAGAAGAGGTACAGGTATTCAGGTAAGAATCAAGAGCCAAACCAAGATAAATAAGAATACAAATAAAATAGGTATCTGCACTGGATCTCTGAATGAGGGAATAAGTGAAAATATGTACAAAGTCTATCAATAAATAAAAATAAATATTATGAATTATCTATTGCTATGCTTATCAACACTGAGTATATGAATGAATTATGTACAATCTACATGAGATTAAAATAATAACAGATCAATGGTAAAACAAACACAGTATGCACTGAAACAATACTATGCTCTGTAGTAGCAGCACAGCAGCTCCAATAGGAAAGAAGCAGATCATTTAAGGCATGCACAGAGGAGGGGCGGTTTTCCATCCAATCACAAACAGAGAAACATTTTTTTCCTGGGTGCTGCTCAGGCACACTGGGCCCAGATTGACTACAGGCACTGAGGAATTACACTGCTATAATTTATGGCAGTACATACTGTATCCTGAATATTTGGGCTCATTGTCCAGGTGCCATATGGAACATAAAAAATTCCTACATACAGTACCAGTTAGCATGCCATCTTGCTATGCAGGGCTGCAACTATCGATTATGTTCAAATTACTGTTTTGATTAATTGAAGGATTGAGAAGCGGTTCTTTTTTTTCAACAAATTAATTAACCCCTATTTTATATTTTGACGCACAAAAGTGAAAATAGTGAAAATAGCCGCGATGCAACACATTGTGAGCTTGAAGATCTTCAAGCTCACAACGTGTCGCATCGCAGCTATTTTCACTATTCTTCAATGTTTTTGACATTTACAAAAACTATTCACCTGTAATAATGACATGCCCAAATGAGGGATTGATTATACTTTATTAAATTAGCAACTATCGACATTTTTTTGAATCGATTCAATTGATTTGTTCAATTAACTGTTGCAAACCTACTATGGTGCACACACATTTATGTGGTTTCAGTTTGCTGCTGTATGCTAATTTGCAAATGCCAGCATTGGGTGTGGTTGTCCCTTTGCCCTGAGATGGCAGGAAAGCTTATAGTTAAAATCAACAGGTTTAGTCACCCTCCAAGTTAACGAACACGCTGAGTCCTGTTCTTCCCCTATGTATGTATGTCTCTGCTTCTCGGTGTGTGTGTGTGTGTGTGTGTGTGTGAGTGTGTGTGTGAGAGAGAGAGAGACACACCCCACTTTCATTTTCTCACACATTTTGTTTTACATGTACACCCTTCAGGCACTCTCACTCGCACGCCCACATGTCCACAGGCATTATAGTACAGTTCATGACATGTCCTCAGGCATTATACTACAGCTCTTGATGGCAGAGGAGAGTTTGTGCAATTATGCCTCAGCTAAAACCATTTTGACAGGATATTGTTCAATCAATGGATAATTATGCATTCAGTCATAAAGCTCGTCACTCACTAAACCCTTGATCCTCTGATTTTTTTCCAGTCTCAACAGACGTCCCAATATGCAGTATAAAAGTGCCTGTTGGCATCAAACAGGAAGAGGACACATCATTTCCTGTGAAGATTCAGGGGGCAGGAGTAGAACCATTTGAGATGCAGGTAAAACATCTCTCAGGGCATTTACCCAAGCTCTTGCTCTCTTATCACCTGTCATGTTATCAAAATGATCAATTATCAAAATAATAGAGATGCTGGGAAATGTTTTTATAATTCATGGTTGATGGTGTTGTTGTTGTTGTTGTTGTTGTTGTTGTTGTTGTTGTTGTTGTTGTTGTTGTTGTTGTTGTTAAACCACATATTTTGCAGGTCCATGGATTTTGGCTGGTCCAAGATGCAGTAATGGCCCTGATGGCTAAAGAAGAAGTATGTCCACGTTCCAACCTGTCTTTGGCACTGTCTGGGATGACTCTAGACCCCCTTGCAGAACTACAAACCCTGAAGGGTCTCAAACCAGGATCTTCCCTCCGCCTGGTTGAAGGTAACTTTTTCTCTCTTTCCTGCTATTTGATTCTGGCATTTTACAACATGCAGCTCTGAAATCATGAGAAGTCAGTAAAAATCAGTAAATGCCAACAATGGTTAGCCAACAATGATTTTGTTGGTATGTTTGTCTTATTTATTTTCACACGGTTATCATTTTGCCTTTATTTTTAGACCGCCACTATGTCTTTGTATACTTATTATAAAATTGTATTATTTAATTTAATCAAGGTAAGGTTGCAATGCACAAATAGGGCAACACACGCCTAGTAAAGACCTTAACTTCACTTCTATGTAAAACCGCTTCCTCAGCTTTGGTGTCACATGATGTGGAAGTGACTTACAGTTGCTGTGCTGGTATAGAGATCACATCTGTCTGCCAACAAGTTAGGCAATCTCTCACCTTCTAGCTATGAATGCACCAATAATAATGGCCCTGGTCTGTTATTTCACATTTAGCCTGTCACATTTTACCCTGTGTACAAAGTATGCCTGAATTAATTATATTAGTAGTTTACTGTTCATGAAATACCACCCTTGAACAGCCGTGTCATATAATCTGTCTCATGCACATAATTACATGCTTGACTCCCATAAATCTTTCAGGAAAAAAGGAAATTGATCCCATGAGTGATTTATTTGGGTTATTAACATTTTATAGTGTATTTATAATAGATAGGCATTGGTAATTTGAGGGAACATAATGTTGAAATTTGAAAAAATGCATACAATTCTTCTAATCTTTAGAAGCTTTAGACATGATTTGTGCACATGAATTCAGATCATTCTAGTATGATTTATCTGCATTTACAAATGTTGTACATGGATCATCCATTGCTGTGACAACAAAGAAAGCCTGTGTTATGTCTTTGGCAAATCGTGTATGTGTATATCATTCCAGAGCCCTACTCTCCCCGTTCGGCCAGGGTGCATCTGGGCCGTGTGCTGGAGCTACTGAGAGCATCTGGGCCTCAAGATGCATTGAAAGATGGATGCTCACCCAGTGTATTGGACACACTCACATACACACACACTGCAGGTACACACATCACGCCTCACACATACACATACACTGTGCACGTACATAAAGGATAGCATAAACAAAAGGTTCCTGGAACAATGCGTCTGGGAGTTTGTGGTCACGCATTGGCTAATCGCTTACTAAACACCCTCTCAGATCCGTACCCTGATATTAACCATACCAAACCCATACTTAAAAATAACCATCTCTAAACTATTGTCTAAACACAACCATTTTAACGTTAAACAAGTTAGGCTGGCTCCACTCGGCTTGGCCGTTCTCGCAATGTGTGAATTTGCCAGTTCAGGAGCCACTTATCTAAGCAAAAATATCATGATGTCTAACACTACTTTTGTATTTGTACTGCAACATAAGTAGTGAAAAGAGAACTGCATGTGTGCAATTTTATTGGTGCAGAGTCTGGCTCAAGTAATGGAAAGAGTCTGAAGCGCTCCTCAAGCAACACTAAGACTGAGCCAGCCAACCAGGATGGAGGCCCTCCTGAGCACCTCCTCCCCGGATCACCAGAGAGACCCCTGATGGCCCTGCTGCCACACAGTTCCCAGCCAGAGGTACTACACACAAAGCCAGGATCTGTTTCTAGTTCAGTCTGGTTCTGCCCACATGTGCAGGGGGTTAGCATTGAGTTTGTCGGTTTGAAAATAAGGGGGCTATTTAGTTTGGTATTTCACAGCCCCAACTGGACTGGCTGTTGTGTACAAAATGTAATTGGATTGGAGCAAGCACAACGCCCCCCCCCCCCCCCCACATGCACACACATACTTTCTCTAACTTCATGTTTCTCTTATCAGGTTCCCAGCTATCTGAGGGACATGTCACTCAGTTGTTGGAATCCACCACCTGGGCACAGGAAGCTACAGGGGGACTTCCTGTATATCGCTTTGGTCACACTAGAAGGACGCCGCTATGACATCACATCATGTCCAAAAGGATTCTATCTCAATAGGTAAAGGACATATACTTTGTCATATTATTTATTTAAAAAAAACGGGGGGGAAAACATGTTGAGGTCATGCGATGGTCAATATAGCAAAACATTTATTGTGTGTGCATAATTTTAAAATAAAACAGACATGGTACATACAGTAATTATGAGAGTTCTGTTACACGTTCTGTTAAGTATGGACACCATTTTCCCCAACTCTTTTCTCCCAGACTTTTTTGGAGTTGTATGGAGTAGGTTATCTGTTGTAGAAGTACTTGTTTGATCAAAGAAGCCATTATTTTGTAATTGCCTTTTTACTTGCTGGCAAGCAAATCTTAAGGAGGTAAGAGTCATCTTTATTTAGTCTGTCAGGGATATGTCAGAGATAGGATTTTTGAAATAATTGTTACGCCAAGAAAGTCTGAATAACAGGACAAGACTAGAAAAACATGAGCATGATCAACCTTGATCTCACTGGATTCACCCCAACAGCACAGCTGAGTGCCAGTTTGTTTAGATTTCAGTTTGGGAGTGATAAATAAGCTAGTCTAGTTTTTCCAACAGAAGTCTCTCCAGGTCAGGGAGTTGGTAGAGGACAACTGTGTTGTCCATTCGTCATATTTTATCAAACAATTGTTTTTTAATCTATGATGTTTGTCATCGCAGAGGAAATCTTGATGGGAATGTTTGTTGACAGTGTGACTTTGTGACTAATGATGATTCATTGTGGACCCTCTCCACTGCTTTTTCTCTCTCTCTTTCTCTCTCTCTCTTCTCCCAGGTCCACAGAGGAGGTCTTTGATCCACGCCCTGCCCAATCGTCCTCTGTCTGCCACTGTCTCACTGACCTGCTCTGCCACATCAGTCCAAGCTTCAAGCAAGTCCTCGCCACTCTCAAAATGAGGTAACACTGACACACAGCAGTATACATCTTTATGAACTAAACCCCCAAGTTCAAATCAATAGAACAATATCAGAAACCACTCACAATAAACAGATTTAGTTTTTCTTCTGAAAATAGCCGATCTACAAGCTCACAACGCGTCACATTGTGATGCGTTGTTTTTTAGTTTTTTGTTATTTTAGTTTGGAAATATAATGGCATGCCCGAAATAGAGAAGCCATGGTTAAAGTGGTTAATTGGTACAAGAGGTAATTTTGTTATGTTTGCAATGAATGTATTGCTTGTAATATACCTTATGTAATTTGTCCTTGTATCCATAAGACCTCAGCAACCTCCAGTAGAGGTGCTACCCACTCCTTACCGCACCCGAAGTTGGCTGGGACCCTCCTGTGCCTCCCGCACACACAGAAATGCCTTCAGTAGGCTAGGTCTGGATGAACAGGCAACATCACAGGTTTGTTGCAAGGGAGGAATCTGTTTGGCATTCATGAGTCTTGTGTGCTGCTGCCAACAATAATCTTATGTGTGTGTGTGTGTGTGTGTGTGTGTGTGTGTGTGTGTGTGTGTGTGTGTGTGTGTGTGTGCGTGTGCGTGTGCGTGTGTGTGTGTAGGCTTCAGATTGGAATGAAGAGTTGCAAGCAGCCAGAGATCTCCCCCAGGGAAGTTTGGAGGAGAGATTGCAGAGAGATAAAGCTCTGCTACAGGTAACCCTGAAAGTCGTACAATACAGCAGTGGGAAACAAGTTAGAACTTGTTTATCTATCATGCATTGCTTATTCATATTTCCATTGCCCTTTTGCCCTACTTCTTTTCTCAGGTGAACAGTGCATTCGTGTGGGCCGTGACTCAGGGAGCAGAGACTGTAATGGATGGTTTTGTGGAGCCCATCAATGGAAACCCTGAGGACCCTGCTTTCCTATGGAGTGGTCTGTTCATGAGCCAGGGGGCAGCGAGTGCAGCACTCGGTGGGGAGAGGGGCCGCAGGTAAAAAAAAACAACACTGCCACTGCTGATAAGTTGTAATGATATATATATAAAAATATATATTTAAAAAAAAAAAAATATATATATATATATATATATATATATATATATATATATATATATATATATATATATATATATATATATATATATATATATATATATATATATATATACTGTCACTTTATTAAATCACTTTTTTTCTTCTTTTTTTTTTAAAGCGACACCATTGTGTGACAGAGCATTAATTAGGCAGGTCGTTAGAAGGTCTGTTTTGCTTGTGTCATTGCTATAATTAACTCAGTTCATTGAATTCATTATGTTTTTAATCTACTTGCAGGGCCGCTCAGAGGCTGGAGCTGAATGGAGTACAGCTATACAGCAACCTGGAGGGAGGGCTTCAAGGGCTACACACTCTGCCCACAGCCACCGTAGACTACAGAGGAGTGCGTCTGTCTGCGCAGGGTTTGGCCCCTGGCTTGGAAGGCTCCGAGCAGGACCAGGAATCTGCACCAGCTGCAAGGTACTGTTTTATAGAACCATTCTACAAGGAAATCATCTGTATTTAGATCAGGCTATGTATGGTGTCACCCAGGGAGCACAGCCTGTTTTTGAGGTCCTTGGGCCTGATTCACTAAGCTGGTCGTAAATAACGTGTAAATCAAGTGACTAAAGGAGGGTGCAATTCACAAAGGGGTGTGTAAATCCCTCAAATGGGCGGATCACAGGTGTATGTCATGATGAAATCGGACGGCTGCCAGCTGATCGTAAAATCTGAAGCGCGTTCCCGAAAGGTTCATTTGCATTGTTCCACGCACCTTTTCACACCATAAAAGGCAACAGGAAATGAAATATAACTTCAACTTCACCGTGCTGAACAGTGTTGCCATGTCCGCTTATTATAAGCGACTTTGGGCTTGTTTTTCTGTGAAGTTGCTTGTAAATATTGGTAGTTGCGGGTTGTGTTTTTTTGGGCTTGTTTCTAAAGTGTAGCTGCTTATTTGGGCTTGTTTCTATAGTGTAGTTGCTTATTTGGGCTTGCTTCACAATAAAAATAAATTCATGGACCCCCAAATTAATATGTATTTGTCCCTAACCCTCATCTGAAAATGTTTTGTGCCAGATTTGTGTTAGAATGTTTCAAAAATCTTCCAAATCTTCCACATTTTATTTCAAGATGTTTTGAAAATAGCAGATCTACAAGCTCACAATGCATTGCATCGTGACACATTGTGAGCTTGTAGGTCGGCTATTTTCAATGTATACAGTATATAGGTTTAAGGTGCTCATAATGGCCTAGTGCCCTACTTGCTTCTTTTGGGCTTGTTTTGCTAGACCTGGTTGCTTATTTCTCTCACAAAATCTGGCAACACTGGTGCCGAAGAAGTTCAACTTCGTCTCTTGTCTAAAAATACAGATGTCGTCGATGATGTTGGAATCCAGGGCATACTGGAAGTGAAACGCTGCTATCCGATAATGGACCAGAGCTTAATGATTACTGAGAGAACATTTTTGGGTTTTGGATTAATTTATCACTGTCCTATGTCGGAATGGGGAATGGATCTGTTCAGGACACAGCTAGATTTCAGACATACTGTATCCTTCCTCGTCAGATGGAAAACATGCGTTCATGTAATGTGGTCAATAATATAAAAAATGAATCGCGCAACATTGGAGTTGGCATGATGAAAGTCCAATAGGTGAAACTGTGGCCACACAGCGCCAAGGGATCTAATAACTCGGCTGTAAATGCGTCAACTGAAAATTAAAAAGAATCGGTGGAATTTGCATCATGTTTATAATATGCATATGTGTTGACAAATGTTGGGTATACATATTTCATTTGAGGTTTGGCACTATTGTAATTGATTTAGCATGAAGAATAAGGCATTCTAATGACACACGCAAGCTTTGGTCCCGCGTAAGTCTGCCTCCGAGCAGACTTGAGAAAGAGCGGACCTCCGTAAAAAATCACGGACAAAAAAATATTGATGAATCAGACTCGGAACGTGGGAAGTTGCGTAAATCCCTTTACGTTCAAAATATGATCGTAAACAACTTAGTGAATCGGGCCCAATTGTGTTTTCCCATGAATATAGATCTCCCAGGCATTCATCGTTGCCTGTGGTTATCCAACAATAACCACAGGCAGACAGACCAAGTAGGCTATAGACCTGTGGGGGACCCTGGTCAACGAAATATATAGGCGGTATGTAAGTAAGTGAGCAGCATCACTTGCTGTTCAGCATGCATGCAGCATGCAGTGCCACCTTAGCTGCACTCCCATATAATCCCTTGGGAAGAAGATATGGCTGCTGACCAATCAGGACAAGTTTATAACCTGCTTGGTCCTTTTATCACTCTCCTCACCCAAGGCAAATAAAGGCTGGGTATGTAATACATATGTTTTTGATATGTCGTCTGCTCCTCCTTCTAGGAAAACGCCTGTCTCCATCCTAAACCCCTTAACTGCCAGCAAATTCATCACTGCTTTTGTTTGTTTGTTGTTTGTAACTGCCCCAGGTCCTCACCATTCCATTGACGATCAGCTCACTTATTTAAAAAAAAACCTGCTAGGCAACTTTAGACCTTGTGGGCCCCTTTCAAACCCCAGACTAAGTTGCCCAATAGAGTTTCACCCTGGTTAAATGACCAAACTAGACTAGAGCAAACGGAAATGGAAATCCCCAAAATGACACGTCTGTTTAGGGATGCAACTCGCAACTCGCAAGAGCCAAATATCTTTCCACCCTGATTTCTAACGATCATCTTTCGTTGTTTCTCTTGTAAAGCACTTTGTAATGCAGTTTTGAAAGGTGCTATATAAATAAAGTGTACTATTATTATTATTATTATTATTATTATTATTATTATTATTATTATAAAAAGTATTACATCATGTTAACTTTGGTTCTATACTCTCTGTTTGCCAGGGGCTTGCTGTATGGGGTGAACGCAGGACCCCAGGAATCGCCCCAAAGGCGACAACTCTTAGCACTCTTGGCCTCCTCTGCTAAGGCTCTCTCCCTCCAGAGGAATGCTGTTGTGGGACCCAATGGTCACCAGGTACCACTGTTCACCTCAGTGGACGCCCAGGGACTAGTGGGGGCCGATGGTAGGTTCTATCTACTGGATCTGTTCAGGACTCTCCCAGCTGATGCCAACTACTGCACTGACGTACCACAAGATGATGAACAACCCCTCCGAGAGGCAGAGGAGGAAGACACGGAAAAGTCCAGCGTTGGTATAGAGGAGGGCTGGCCAGTGAATTACCACACAGACACTGGTCTGCCTAAGAGCTTTCCTCACGGCCTCTGCAGACTGAGGCCAGAACTGCTGCAAGACTTCATCCAGCACAAGTAATTGCTACTCATTTAGACCTGAGGCCAATTCTACAAATGCCTTTTAAATCAGTAGTTCTCACAAATCTTTCAAAAATAGCAGATGTACAAGCGTTGTGAGCTTGTGTAGCTGCTATTTTTAGCCAACACTAAAATCTAAAATGTGTTTTAATGGGTTAAGATCTTTCCTCTTTTTTTCTTTTTTACATTATTCTTTACTGTTTTCAGACATACACAGTTCACTGAACGCGTCAAGGAGAGGATGGAGGAGATTGGAGGCTTTGAGGAATGTGCAACAGCAGGTGAGGTGGACTATGTTGACTGGATGTTGACTGGTCTAATAGAATGCCAATCGTAAAACCCTTAATAACCTTACCTAATCTTTGTATCAAACATATGGTCTACAATATCTACAGGTGACTCTCGAGCACCAAACACTGTACGAGCTGCTTGTAAGGATGTGGGTTCCGTCAGCGACATCATCTTTGAAATGCGCTTCAATCCAAACATCTTCACTCCAGGTAAAACAGACACCAGACACTGCACGCCCTATACCGTTTGTGTACACACACACACACACACACACACACACACACACACACACACACACACACACACACACACACACACACACACACACACACACACACACACACACACACACACACACACACAATATAAATAACTTTTGTTCGGTGCTCAGGGATATCTTTCCCTAGCGGTGAAAGTCCTTCTGTGAAGCTGCAGGAGAGGCTGTTGAGAGAAGCTGCAGCGTTCGTCATCACACACCAGATACCTTCCTTTGTAAGTAGATAAACTCTACTCTTAGTGTTCTGATACATCTGTTTCAAACATGTTACTGTAGCTCACCATATGTCTGTGATTTACAGGTGGAGCATTGCCTGCAGAGTAATGAAGTGCCCGTGGATGGTGCTTCACTGAAACAGGTGCTGCACCAGAGAGGCATCAACCTGCGGTATCTGGGCCATGTGGTTAAGGCTATCAGCCAGTCGGAGCACAAGGAGCGCCTGAGGCATATAATGGTGTGTTTAACCACTTGGACTCCCTGTTTACAGCACGTTGTGAGCTTGTAGATTGGCTATTTTGGCTATTTGACGTACAATAAAGTATAATGGAAGTATGTAGGGTTTAAGTGGTAAAACTATGGGAATAAATGGATTAGTTTAGATTATGGAATGGCTCACTAAACTGCCTTCTCTCGCATATCTTCTCTCCACCAGAGACTGGTCACAGGTGAAATTGTGGTCCGTTCAGCTCGGCGAATATTCAACAGTTTCCTCCAGGTACTGGAAAACGCTGCCAATCTTTCCATGTGTAGCTCACAATGCCAGACCTCATGTCTGTGTGATGAGATGTCACAGAACGCAACCGTGCATCATTGCAACCATGGTAATATTGTGTTCTATCTCTGTAGGGTGTGGAGGTGTCCAGTCTGTCCGCGGCTGTCAGTCACTTCCTCTGCTGCCTGTTGGTTCAGCATTTCAGTCCCACAGTGGTAGCGGAGGAAACCAAGAAGAAGTCAAGGCGGCGCGGCAAGGCCCAAGGTTCCGTGACCACAGAGAGCACGCCATGGAGCATGCTCACCGGAGCAGAACTGTGGAATATGATTGGACAGGAAGCTGCCGAGACATATGACTTCACTGACAGTCTGACGTGAGAACAGCTGACCCTTGTTTTTTATGTCGCCCACATTTGACCATTGATGAATGGTTCACTCACATTATTGTCAGAAAAGCTATTGTCTACCAGCGTTGTTTCAGTGACGTCTATTATCTCTCTGACAGCTCTGGGCCAACCCACCTGGTAGAACAGTACGGGGTTCAGAAGATGTCGCTTCTTAGAGAGTTCTGTTTGAAAACAGGGACACAGGTAAGAGATCTTTGCAATACAGATACTGTCTATTGTACATATTTCTTGTTTTTCATACCAGTAACCTGTAAGCTGATTGTATGACGTTCTGCATAGTAGTGTATATTTGTATGTCTTCTTAAATGTCATCATGATTTGAGTGCACAGGGATCTCATTTTAAATAAGCCAAGTGCTTTTATGAGCGATCCAGTTTAGAGGACCTTGTATTGTGAATTGTACTTCCATGTACTGTTACCATGTCTTTCTAAATAAAGTATTCAATCAATCAATCAATCAAAGAAGAATGACAGTGTTATTACCCTGTCAGAAATAATTCAATGCCACTGCAGATGATCTTAAATACAAATATATTTGTATTAAATGTAGAAACCATAATGTATTTTATTGTCTTGCATACCCACTACGTCAGTTGAGACTGAGGGACTACTTCCTCGACCAAAGTAAAGCTCCAATTGGACCTGATGACATCATCAACATCTTCCCTGTTGTCAAGCACCTTGACATGCCGATTGGCGATGCTTCAAAAGCATTTCGTGCCGCACAGAAGTCAGTTCAGAAAGGTAGAGTTAGAGTGTCAGTGTGTGTGGATTTTCAGTTAAACGTAAAAGGGTTGACATTCCTACTAATTACAGGCCAATTTCAAAATTGCCATTCATTAAAGAAATTCTGAAAAAGACAGTTTAGTTACACTATTCCTGTCAGTGGTTAAAGTCAATAATATATTATTACATAATACATTTTGACAGCACCACAGTTTCTATACTGTCACAGCCAAACTTTCTTTTCCTCCCCAATTTCGTCATTGCCATTTCCCCTCATGTCTACAGTCCCTGTCACTGCCAACCCCTATAGTACTTGTTGGTCTTGGGCAGGGTGTACACAACCTGAGTCACCAGCCACTTATTTTCAACTGACAGTGAGGAATTCTGCCTCAGGATTAACACGTTCTGTTGTTCCGCTCTCTGCTGAACAGGCTGAACATTTTGTTGTTTTGTGTTATTTGATCCCGTTGTCTGATAAATAAATGTTTTTATTTATCAGTGCACTTTTACATTTAGTACATGTTATTGTGTTTTTATTCTGTTGCAGTTTGTTTTGATAAGTGCTTTATAAATAAAATGTATTCATATTATTATTATGTACTGTATGTGGAAAGTGACTTTGGTGCATTTCCCAACTCAAGGTATGTTGGACCAAGCCCATGAGCATCTGAAAGAGTCGGCCTACCTGTTTGGTAGGGTGTGTGACGACCTCCACCCAGAGGCATGTTATTGCCTCAGCCTGCTGGCCAAGGTGGCCTTCCTGCAGGGTCAGGTAGCAGAGGTATGTCTGTGTGTCCCACAAAACTGTATTACTGTGCTAGTCAAAACAAAAAAAACATTATTCCTGTGACTTTATGCTGTTTGTCAACATGTGTGGTAAAATGGTTGGGTAAGAGGTCATTATGTATTTGCCTCAGTGTGACTAAAACACAAGACTGACTTCCTCCATCCTCTAGGCTCGCAGTGTCCAACTGAAAGCAGTGGTTGTCAGTGAGAGAGTGCTTGGCTTTGACCATTCCAACACCATTCAGCAATATGTGAGTATACAAACACATTAGTTGTTTCGAGTGTTGAATGTTTAATGGACCACAATGGAAAGAAGCCTTTGGATTTTTGTGCCGTGTTTTTAACTCGTGTACTGCCTGTACCTTTAAAAATCCTCAATAAAGTATTCAATCGATCCACCAATTTTCCATGTGTATCTCCGAAATGCTGCAAGATCCCTTAGGTCTTCTGATCAATGGGGTCTGGCAGTGCCAAAGTCTACGTTGGTACAAAAAGGTGTCCTGTGCTTTTGCAGTAATGGTTTGCAAACTACAGAATGCTCTATCCATCAAATTACCTTATTTAAGGAAATACTAAAGTCCTATTTGTTTTCTAATGCTTTCAACTGCCTTCATATTTTTTTGTTCTTCCTCTCTACATCTTCGCATTGATAAACTATGCCCCTGTAATGCACTTTTATGCACAGATTTATTTATTTCAAAAGGTATTTTTATTGAACATCATAGATGAATAAAACTGATATAAAAATAATTGGTACAGTAGTTTAAGTGCTATTGCTGTGTATTCATATACAGGTTCTTTTGGCGGTGTATGTCTATGGTGGAGGAGAGAACACCCTGGCCCAGAAGTGTCTCTACAGAGCTCGCCAACTAATGCTGACAGTCCATGGAGAGGACCATCCTTACACTGCCACACTGGATGTAGGTGTACAGTAACACCTTAATACTGTGAACATAGGATTACCCCTGTTAACCTTAACAGTTTACCTATCACACAACACAAAAACAAATGCATCCTTTTAACATATTTCTTCTACCGAAATTCCAACACCCTGTCATATGTTGCTATGGGCATGGTAAAAGAAATACACATAATTCACTAAAACGTATCCTTGTATTCTTGTAACCCACCATTATGTCCTTATTTCCTTTTTGTCTCAGAGCTGCCTTGGCTTGATGCTGACAGGAGAACAGGGGGGACCGTTCCTACAGAATGCACTCAAACTCAACACGTCCTTCTTTGGTCCCGCAGATCTCCGTACAGCTCTCAGGTAATTGAACCAAACCATGCGTAGCAAGCAGTTATGTTTTCTAAAATGGACTAGAAGCCTGGTCCAATGCTTCAATGAGAAAATGTCTTAACCTTTTCACGTCTTCTATCTCTGGTCTCTTTTTTTTTCTCCTCTACATTTCCGCTCTGCTCAGCCAGCACCTGTTGTCTCAATGGATGTGTAGCAAGGGAGACTACCGCTCTGCTATGAACCATGAGAAAGAGGCCCTTGCTGCTTTCACCAGCATGGTCGGTATCCCTGTGTGTACTGTATGTGAACCTGAAGAGTACAAAATATATGTCTGTGCCCATGTAGGCTGAAGTTTCTGGTCTTTTCTCCTGCAGTTTGGTGAAGATCACCCTCAGACACGTTGCAGCGCAGAGTTCCTATGCACCATTACCCAGCAGGCTGTGCGGGTGGAACGTTCTCTCAGACAGGCAGTGGCTGACCAAACAGAGCATACAATAGAGGTAGGAGTATATTGTCGCTGTTGCTCTCCATATTTCATCTTTTTCCATAAATGAATGACCTATTTTATAATTAGTTGTATGACAGTGTCGCACAAAAGCAGCAGAAATGGGCAATCTACAAGCTCACGTTGTGCCGCAAGCTTGTAGATTTGCTATTTTAAAAATACTTTTTGGATGTTTATTGGATTTTCCACAGAAGCATTCAGCATCAAAAGTTGGCACTTGAACAGACACGTAAAAGCTTCCTCCAGTGCAATCCATCAAATACAAAAGATTTCAGTAAACAGATTGAATTATTACCCAAAAACATACAGGAAATACAGGTAAAATAAAATATAGAATATTATAAACAGATAAACACAGACAGAACAAAACAAAACACCATCAGTCAAACAGTACATATCCATGGCACATTTAATTGCATAACTGCATTACAGCACAACACCCCTGCCACAGCAAGCCCATCATATCAACGTTCCACGAGACCTCACATATCCGTATCCCCAATCAGAGACGGATTCAAATTCCGGACAAATTGAAATAATGGACCCCATACCTTCCCAAACTTACTGGAGGAGCCAATCAATGAGAATCTTATCTTTTCTAGTTTTAGACAGTGCAAGATGTCTATTATCCAATGAGTGTACAAGGGGGAAGTAGGTGATTTCCAATTAATTAAAATTAGTCTCCTAGCCAATAGTGACAAAAGCCAAAACATCCTTTTCCAATTTAGAGAGCGAGGGAAGTGAGGGGAAAACCCCAAACAGAGCACCCAAAGGAGTAGGCTCCACCCTTCTGCAATTTTTTTGTATTTACTTTTTTTTTTGTACATATAATGACATGCCCAAATTACAGACACCAGGTTGAAAGTTGGTAAGTCTGTCTGTGGGTTTTATAATATTTAACCAATCAAAAGTATTTACAATATCTTGTGTCTAAATAATAACTACAATGGATCTATAAGAAGGTTATTTTCGATTTCCTGAAAAGTAACAGTTTGGTACAAGGTTTCTGCCCGAACAACGATATACCGGTACTGTACACTCACAGGGTTTGTGTACAATGATAGCCTATTAACCTCTCTGCCTACTCTGTCTTCAGTGTCTAACACCCGCTACTGACACCATTTTGGAGCAAATGGTTCTGGTCACAGGGATCAGGAAGAATACACAGAGGTGAGCATTCAATTCACAATTGACATAAACACTGTTAATCCAGAATTTCTCTTCAGTTTAAACAAAATGCTTTTTTTTGCCTGTCATTAGTCATAAAACTAATAATGAGTGCATATTGTTTTCTTAGTGACAGACTCCAGGAGTTCAAACAGAAGCTTTTGGCACGGAGGGCAGCAGAAGCAACGGAAAATGCAAACAAAGTCAATGATGAGCGTGCTAACGCAGAGTCTGAGAAAGGGGAAGAGAAAAGCTCTGACAATGTAACAAGTAGTGTAAAGGATGATGCAAGCCCAGTTGAAGACAATTCCAGTGATAGCCTAGCAGACCAGCTAGTGGAAAAGGCTGCAGTGGAGAGCTCTGACCCAGTAACAGTTAATGGTCATGCAGTGGAGCCAGTTGAGCAAACCCTAGACAAAGAGAATACGCTAACAGAGACAGAAGACAGTGGTAAGCCAGCAGACCAGCTAGTGGAAAAGGCTGCAGTGGAGAGCTCTGGCCCAGTAACAGTTAATGGCCATGCAGTGGAGCCAGTTGAGCAAACCCTAGACAAAGAGAATACGCTGACAGAAGCAGAAGACAGTGGTAAGCCAGCAGACCAGCTAGTGGAAAAGGCTGCAGTGGAGAGCTCTGACCCAGTAACAGTTAATGGCCATGCAGTGCAGCCAGTTGAGCAAACCCTAGACAAAGAGAATACGCTGACAGAAACAGAAGACAGTGGTAAGCCAGCCTCCCAGGCTGAGATCACAGAGACAGTGAACGGAGAGTCAGAGTTTAGGTCTACAGGAGAGGAAACTCAGACCCCAAAAGCCAATGAAGAGGACAGTTTGACGGAAGGGATAGCCATTGAAGTAATGATCAATGAGGTGGATAAGTCAGACACAGATGGGGCCAATGATGGCATCAATGGATATGTGGACATCACTGCTAAACTATCAAAACTTGACAATCAAGTGGCTTTGGCAGATATTGTCCTTCCAAAAGCCATCATAGCCAATGGAATAGGAGAGAAAGACATTGCAGTCAATGGAGTAGCGGAGACAACAGTCACAGCCAATGGAATAGCTGAAGAGTGACAACTGCAGGAATAGTGAATGTCCGAAAACACTGCGACAGGCTTAAACTTTTGCTCATTCCTACTTGGAGTTAGTTAGCAGTTAAGGTCGACCTGTGAGTATGAACCAAGCAATAAGAGAGGACAGAGAGTTAGGGTATGAGTGTTAATCTGTACTTCTCTCAAGGTGGTGTTGGAAATATTACAGACACTGGGAAAGGGTTCCAATATTAAAGCATACTTCTACAACAATAAACTTTTTACACAAATGAAAACGACTATGGGCTTCTTCACATGTGGTCTCAATTTGTTTTTGGAACGTATAGTATGTGCAAATACATGAATCTGCTAGACAAGGCACACATCTGGCATCTGGCATATAATATGCAAGTTTATTTTGCTTTTTCATTACCATCTGGTGGACAAATTAGGGGACAGAGTGACATGACACTTGTATACAAACTACAAACATAGCATCATTAGTCGTTTTGCATAGTTTTGTGACTCAAGTAATAAACAATCCAAAACATAAGTGCAAACAGACTGCATCTTTTTTTTTAATTAATTATAAAAAACATGTTTGCAAATTGTACTAAAATATTCTTCGTTTCCATTTTTAATTTGGAAAATGGTTATTTTACTTTTAACCCCTTCACATCAAGTTCATGTACCCATAATTGTAAAAGAAAAACTTGCATATGAAGTCACAGTTAAATGCAAGGATTTACTTTGAGCGTTCCTAGCATTCCTTTATTCTATCCCTATCCCTACACCCCACTTAAAAGGAGCAAAATATAGTGGCAATGGGCACTGGGCAGTAAGGTTCCACAGTGATTTTCATAGAAGAAAAAGCCCTTTTGCACACCTACGGAGGCGGACAGGTGCGTCGGAGTAATGAACTTGAAGAGCAGAAAAAAACAGTCCTGCACACTGTCTTCACTTACAGAAGATTTTATGATAGGGATACAACGTTTCGGTCACTCGGACCTTCATCAGGCATCATCCACTGATTTTCCCCATAGTAGCCAGCCATTGAGAATTATACCATCAGTTACGTGTTTCCAGACTCAACCCTCAACATGAAACGGAACCTTAACCTTTTATAGTTATTGATATCGATGTCAGTAATGAATAAAAGGAGCCCCAGACCAGTTCCTGTCTCCATTCTCAGCTCTTTTCTCTCAGTATAATCTCCAGATCACCACAATGTTGATACTGTGGCTCAGGTGGCTCTACCCAAGTGCATTGAGGTAGTTTGCTGAGGCCACTGGAAGGGAAGCGGATGACGACTGTGTCGTTGAAGACATCAAGGAGACGGGATGGACAAGGCAGGGGTCTCTCCACACACACAACTACAGCCTGAGCAATATAGCTGTAGTCTCGCTGGAATTCTCTCTCAATCATCCTAACAGGATCACAGAAAGCAAATATCAGCTTGTCTCTCCCCTCCCATATAGACAATATAGATAGACAATATCCCTGCAAAAACAAACCTGTCCTGTATTCCAGAGAAGCCGTTTCCTATGATGGTCAACTGAGGCAGAGTTTCTCTACTCCAGTTCTTCCATAGCAAGTTGTTGTAAAGCGCTTTCCCACAATGCATCAGGTAGAAGAGGGTGGGCTTAGTTGTCAATCGCTTCCCTTCCTGATGAACACAAAAGATTTATTTCAACCCAGGATACATTTCAACCATCTTTAAACTGATCATAGTTGAATGATTTGTTTCTGTGCCCAACTGCAACAGGAGCCTACCTCATTCTCTGTGATTATGGTTAAACCCAGCTCTCTTAAGACATTCCTCTCCCCGGAGGAGAACACAGGATCATAGACACAGCAGTCCTTCAATGGTATCTAAAAAGATGCAGATCAACATGCGGCCATTAGAACCAGGTTACAATTCATATCTCTTGCCATGGCAAGACCTTTAGAGATCTTGATTTTCTGACCTGGAGGGTGTCAAGAAGTAGTAGCAACATCGCAAGCTGATATCGAGCTGACACACAGGATGAGAAGGAGCCCAGACCATAACACACACAGTGTTGTTCTGGATCACTTCTGCCATGTGTGTTCTTCTCTGACTGGCTGTCAGGCATCTCAGTGGACAGAGCCTTTCCAGTCGCTGAAGGTTCGGAGGGATCTGTTAGTCCTGACATTGTCAGCTGTTCTGAAGAGGAGAATGCCTTTAGTGTTACACAGCTGCTAACCAAGTCCAAATCATCAGCTCACCCAGGATAGTACACAAACTAAATTCTTTGTATGTGCAAATTGGTGTGGCAAATGGCAATAACAATAATTCCGATTCAGGAATTTTGCTGATAACTCGACTTGTTAAACTTGTCACTCTGCGTGCCTAAAGTGAGAAGTTGCGATACTTTCATTCTTGAAATTCCAAACTCACCTTTCCATTCTTTCCAAAATTCCTCACATCTCAGATCAGACCTACAGAGGAAATGAGGCTATGTTAAAATGACAGTCTTCACATTCCAAGGTGCAGAAAGTTTATAAGCAAACAGGAGGGGAGCGGTTCATCCGTCTCTTACATGGTGTCTCTGATCCGTTGAATGGTTTTCCCAGTGTCCAGCTGATCCTGACATGATGCTGATGCTGCGGCTGCCAACGGTGGCTGGGGTCTCCGTGCTGCCCCCCCTTTACGACGCCGTGCCACCTGCCACTCCTCTCCCGCGCCCGACATCTTCTACAGTATAAATACCGTCAAGTCATGAAGTCACATATCATCTGATTAAATTAAAAATGAAATAAAACACCCTCTACTGAGGGCAGTTTGGACCATCATAGGCTGTGCTGTTTCGCAGTGAGTCCAAAACACGTGGGACTGAATAGAGAGTGACACACGGTTTCCACTTCCGGTAGTATAGCGGAAGTAGATGTACTTGTGTTAGCGTATTATTTTCAATCCCATGTTTTAGATTCCATGCCCGTAGCCCCTTGATAGATTATTATTGTAAACAAAAGCATTTGGTATCCTGGATTAAGGGAATAACAAGTTAGATCAGGTAAGACTGCCAGTGCCATTTATTTGCTGTCTAGCCAGACTTTGTAATTATGAACAAACTATTACATGTACTAACTAGCATTAGCAACTTTTTGCTAGTAACACCATACATACGTTTGTTTGTTTGTTTGTTTGATTGAATGATTGAATACTTTATTTAGCCGTTTGCACAAAATAAAGCACAAAGTTCAGTTCTATACAAGGTCTGCTAAAAAGGATTAAAACCCAAGAATGTTTCCATCGGGGTCCATGTGTATTCAATTCATCGAAACATTTAATGACAGACAAATGTACAATACTATGCAAAAACATCATATAAACAAGTAATCAATAAGGAAAATATGTACATTAAACGTAACTTCATCTCGTCCTTCACATCGTTCCCTAGTAGTAACGATGTGTTCAGCTGTTCGTTAAACTACTGTATAATATGCCAGCTAACCAAGTTGGGAATTGTGGTGGGTGATCATGTTGTTTGTTGATTTCCCCAGCAAATCCAGACATGTCCATGTCCCACCTGTATGGACGGAGGGCAGAAGAGGAAGATGGGGTGGAGGTGGAGAGCTTTGAGGTGACAGATTGGGACCTTGCTAATGAATTCAACCCAGAGCGTCAGAGATTCAGACAGACCAAGGACCAGGCCACCTATGGCATCTGGGCTGACAGGGATTCGGATGATGAGAGGCCCAGCTTTGGAGGCAAGAGGTAGGCTCACTTGCTGCTACATCAACTGTGGCATGTTAAAAACCATCCAAACGGTTGTAAATACTCATCAACATGAAATAGTGCAGGGGTCTTCAACAAGGGGTCTGGGGCCCCTAGGGGGTCCTCAGAGTTAATACAAGGGGTCCGCCAAATCTTTGGGTGATATGATGTTCTTTATATATAAACCGCTTGAACCCTAGTAGCGTCCCTATTCTGAGGAGAACTTTTGCCAAAAATAGCCGATCTACAAGCTTTGTAGATCGGCTATTTTCGGCAAAGAGGTCTGGTGTGGAGGGGGAAAAGAGCAGTCTAAGGAGCCAAAGGTCAAGTTTACTAAGTACTGACGGTTTAAATATCTCAAAATGCACATTAACACGAATCCAACATACACAGATGATAGTGCTGTCAAACAAGTCTGAAGGGGGTCATCTAAGGGCTTCTTGGTCCAAAAGACGTTGAACCCTGAGTACTTTAGTGTGTGTGTGTGTGTGTGTGTGTGTGTGTGTGTACACTGTATATATTACATGTCTGTCTGTATATCTTTCCAGGTCTAAGGACTATACTGCTCCAGTGAGCTTTGTGAGTGGAGGTATCCGTAAGACTGCAGCTGAGGAGAAACAGCAGCAGAAAGCTGAAGCAGGCTCTGATCACTCGGATGAGGATGATGAGCCTCCTGCACCAGCACCAGCACCTTCTCGTGGGGCTGCGGCCAGTAAACTCCAGACGGTACTCTTGTTTTTGACTTGATGTGTGTTGGCGATGATGATGATGCTATACTGTATGATAGATATATGATAATGTGAGCGATTGAGACTTATATCAATCGCTTACAGTCCAATAACCTTGTTACCGTGTTGTCATGAATAAGTGTTTGTGTTTTCCTAGGGGGGTAACTTCCGTGTGCACCAGTCCAAGAACCAGTCCAAGAAGTTTGTAGCTGGGATACGGACAGGTGGAGATGTGGGTGGCTGGGAGAAGCACACGAGAGGGATTGGACAGAAACTTCTACAGAAGATGGGCTACCAACCAGGCAAAGGCCTGGGCAAGAATGCTCAAGGTGGGCAAACGTGGACAGCACAGGATTGATGGGAGCAGAATTACCATTGGCTAATGAGTATATGGATAATTATACATTTAATATGTTACACTGTGATTGCTTCAGGTATTCTAACCCCCATCGAGGCAAAGGTTCGCAAGGGCAAGGGAGCAGTCGGCGCCTACGGCAACGAGCGAACCCAGCAGAGCCTCCAGGACTTTCCCGTTGTTGACTCGGAGGAAGAGGAGGAAAAGGTAGAGTTTTGAGAAATGTTCCAGCTCTGAACTAAATAAGAGATGCAAGGCTGTAGTGAGTAGGGGTCACATTTATACAATTGTGTGGAGGATCCATACTTTAAGTGTACGTGCACACAAAAGCTGAAAAAACACCTGCATGGCATTCTCTCTTTATAATTCAGAATCTACTTGGAAATATGTGTGCATGCCCAATATCCCACAATTAACTCCCACAATTTACCATACCTTAAGGTTATGATGACATGGGCTATATATCAGTAGTAAAGCAAAGAATTGTAGGGTTAAAAAGTAAAAAATAAAGTGCTATTCTTCTAATAAGTTGTAACTTACCAAGAAGCCAGTCATTGCGCACAGCTTCATTCTGAAGTATGTTATCTATGCTGCTGTGTCGCAGAATAAAATAATCATGTGTTGAGGCAGGCCATCAAGCAACGAGGGCTGTGACAGTATGATCTTTTCGGACTCCTTTTTGTGCATACGCAACGGATATGAGACCACAGAACATCATATCTCATTTCTCTGATGTAGGAATTCCAGAAGGAGCTCGGCCAGTGGAGGAGGGATCCTGCAGGTGCAGGAGGAAAGAAGAAGCCCAAGTATTCCTACAGGACCGTAGAGGAGTTGAAGGCTAAAGGAAAGCTGGCTGGACGGAGCACGCAAACACCTGCTGGAGAGCTGGCACAGGTTAAGGTGAGTTGGGAAGGACTCATACATACACACAATCTCCTGCTGCTGTTTTGATTTCTAATCTTAATTCTTATTTCCCCCTTCTCTCTTATAACATCTAGGTGATCGATATGACTGGGAGAGAACAGAAGGTATATTACAGTTACAGTCAGATGAGCAACAAGCACAGTGTTCCAGATGAAGGTCCACCCAGCACACGGGACCAAAAGCCATCTTCCTTTGCTCTCCCTGAGCTAGAACACAACCTGCAGTTACTGATAGACCTTACAGAACAGGACATATTACAGGTAACTAGTAGACAAGAACCTGTATCACATATTTTGGGCTGCAATAAAAGGTTTCTCTCTCTCAGTGATCTGTAAAGTTACCCCCAAAGAATTTCACCGCTGCTTGTTTATTCCATGTGTCTTTTGTGTCCCCCCTCTTTTATCTGTCACTACACCCCCCCTCTCTCTCTTTCTCTCTCTTTCTTTCTTTCTTCTCTGTAGTCTGCCAGACGACTGCAGCATGAGAGAGATGTTGTTGTGTCTCTGAGCCATGAATCCGCCGCCCTGCAGACTAGGTTGACAGCAGAGCAAGATGCCATTCAGAGGATGGAGGCTGTGCTGGAACTGGTGGAGCGCTTCCAGTCTGGAGACTTGGCACCAGGGGTGGGGCCCAGCCTGCAGGTACTCACACTAGCATTGTGCAGATTGACATCGTGTATTGACAATCTCTGAAGCAGTTGCTGATTGCAGAGGCCCCTGCCAATGTAAAGGCAATCTTTGGACCGTTGAATAGTAATAAGCCGTTTTAAAATATTTTTTGATTAATTGATCACAAATTCTATTTAGTCCGCTGTGCTAGTCCACAAATAATTTCTTGATTACGGGTTTACATTTTTAGAAATAAAATGTATCGGGTAGAAAACTAGAAAATAAGCTGCTCGTCCTCCAGTGCATACTCTATGGTGGTTCATTGTTCAATTGTCTGCACATTGTATGTGTGTGGCATGTGAATAGTCTCCCCATAAATTGTACAATGTTGTTTTAAGTGGTGATCATAAAATTGTGAGGAATGGTTGCACACTCAAGCTTTTGTGCAGTTTAGTAGAACCTAAGCACGCTGGTTTCTGGCACTGGTGTATTTGCTCCATCTTTGCCAACAGTTGATGTGGGTGCCAGGTAGCAGCTATGGCAGGGTGGTGACATAATAGGAAGGTGGAAACATACACCTATATTGGTGAGGTGCTAGCTATGAATTGGAACGGTACCAAGAGCTTAAAGGGACACACCGCACATTCATAAGGACGATGCAAGTGTTATATTTATTGTGGACCAATCTTTGACCAGCACCCACACACTGCTCACAGTGACAGTGATCAAGCCATTGAAAATATTCACACAGTGGCTGGTTTGCTCTTATCATACTCATACTACTTATCATAGAGTTGTGAACCTTCCTATGGGTTAATTGTTTAATGCGTTTCTCTCTTTGTCTAGGAATGTGCTCGGATCTTTGAGACCTTGCAGACAGAATACTATGAAGAATATAAGACCATGGGAATGGGGGATCTGGCTGTGGCTGTGGTTCATCCTTTACTTAAAGAGAAGCTACGTACATGGGACCCATTGAAGGTACGTTCCAGCAGCTTCCCCATCACATATGTGGCTGCTACGATAACCACAATGCTTTCAGCACGCTAAAGGATCAGATTAATTTCGTATGTATTTTGTGATTCTTGTAGGACAGCTCATATGGTCTGGAAGAGGTTGGACAGTGGAGGGCAATCCTTGAATCGAGACAGTTGCACTCTAGTACCCCGGAAGCAAGCATGGACCCCTACCACAGGTAGAACGTGTACACACACACACACACACACACACACACGTATATGCAAATGTGGATTGCTGTTACAGCCAGTGATGGAATGTGTTTGTTGATAGTATTTATTTGTGTCTGTGTGCTTGTCCAGACTTCTGTGGGAGGTGTTGGTCCCAGTGATGCGGTCCTGCGTGTCAGGCTGGCAGCCTCGTGTGGTTGGACCCATGGTGGACTGTGTGGAAGTATGGGCTCCAATCCTCCCCCTTTGGATACTGGATCACCTGTTGGAACAACTCATCTTAACCCGCCTGCAGCGAGAGGCAAGACACAAACACACTCGCATTAAAGCCTGATTTATACTTCCTTGTACGACAGTGTCACTCAGGGAAAAAAGCTGATTTACAAGCTCACAAGATGTCGCATCGGCTACTTTCTGCAGTCGTACGACAGAATATAAATTTATTAAAGAATATATAAAATTAACGCCTACAAACCTTGCCTTTCTAAACAATCGTGCTGTTTTGCCTATACAATAGGTGGATACCTGGAACCCTTTAACTGACACGGTGCCCATCCATTCCTGGCTTCACCCATGGCTACCACTACTGCAATCACGTCTTGAGCCTTTGTACCCTCCCATCCGCAGCAAGCTAGCCAATGCTCTACAGCGGTGGCATCCCAGTGACACCTCAGCTCGCCTTATACTGCAGCCGTGGAAAGACGTATTCTCCCCAGGAGCATGGGAGGCCTTCATGGTTAAAAACATCATCCCTAAACTAGGTATTATCATATAATCATAGCGACTAATAGTTGACTACTTTGGTTTTGCCAGGTAATGAAGTAAATGTATTTTTTTACCACATTTATTTTCATCTGTCTTACATGTTTTTTTTGCTACATTTTGTCTTCTTACACCTCTTTTCACCTGCCTTTACTTTCTCCTCTCCCTCCCTCCCTCTCCGCAGCTCTGTGTCTTGTGGAGCTGGTTATTAATCCTCACCAGCAGCAGATGGAGCCCTTCCACTGGGTAATGGACTGGGAAGGCATGCTTTCCCCATCCAGCCTTGTGTCCTTATTGGACAAAAACTTCTTTCCCAAGTGGCTGCAGGTTAGTGGGTGACAGTTACAGTAGAGAGGAGAGGGTGTTAATCCTTGAACATTTGCAGATCCTGCCATCACCAATGAACATTACCATGTAGAGGAGTGCTTACCCAACTCAAGGATTAACACTTTAATAAGATACATTTACCCTTGATTGGTTGATGAATATTTTGATTAGTAATGCTTCAAATGTCTTGATGTTTCTAGGTCCTTTGTTCGTGGCTGAATAACAGTCCTAACTATGAGGAAATCACAAAGTGGTACCTGGGTTGGAAGAACATGTTCAGTGATATGCTGTTGGCTCAACCACTCATCAAAGACAAATTCAATGAAGCACTGGACATTATGAACCGAGCAGTGTCCTCAGGCATGGGTTAGTAACACACACACACTCACGGCATGTGGGTAACAGTTTACAGCATGCATTTACATGTATCCTTTGTCTCCTGTGCCAACAAATAGTGTATCCATACAAACATATCTCTCTTTTCTTCACCCTGCTCTCTGCAGCTGGATACATGCAGCCTGGCGCGAGGGAGAACATTGCGTACCTCACGCAAACAGAGAGACGTAAGGACTTCCAGTACGAAGCCTTGCAGGAGCGTAGGGATGCGGAGAGCGTGGCTCAGAGGGGCCAGGGTGCAAGTTTGCCGACAAACTTCAAAGACCTGATCCAGACCAAGGCAGAGGAGAACAACATCGTCTTCATGCCCCTGGTGGCCAAACGCCACGAGGGCAAACAGTTGTACACATTTGGGCGTATTGTCATCTACATTGACAGAGGGGTGGTATTTGTACAAGGAGAAAGGACATGGGTACCCACATCATTACAGAGTCTGATCGATATGGCCACATGAGGGTGGTGTCAGAAAAGGGCTGTTAATTTTTTATTTGTCCACATAAAATGTTATGGCTCTAACAGAGTTGTGACAGTTGTAGAGGTTATTAGTGGGCCGCTTAAATGAAAGAGGCACACTTTTTTTTGCCATGTGCATCTTTGTAAGTGTATAAAATGTCACTGGAACCATAAATAAAACCGTTTTGTATGATCTACTGTGCTGTTGTTATTTATTAATAATGTATTGTTTGTGTGTGATAAAAGTGTACATTTCATGGTTAAAATAAAAGTTGCCAGTATCTTACTGTAGGTGGTAGTATAGGACAGATTTGCATCGTCCCAACTGGAGCACCGAGGCCTTTATGGCCTGTATAAGCTTCCGTAGAGTCACAGGCGGTCTACAGTGGAACGAAGAGAATCTGGTGTGTTGTGTGTACACGCGTTATTAATGAGGAAATAATCCGCAAATAATAGATTTCATTTGTATTTTTTCTATTTCAACAGGTAAGCACATGATTCTGGGTAACTTCCCAATCACGAAGTGTCTCGATCAGTTTGTAATTCGTAAAGGAGTGAAAGTAACAAACGTTAGCTTCAGAGCTAGCTAGTTACCATTGACCTACAGCTTCCCTTTGCTCTGATCCGTAGCGTTAAGAGTTCTCCACTCCGTATCCCATAACGCCATGGACCAGAGCTAGCTTAGCTAACGTTAGCAGGCAAATACTTGACTTTTTTTGTTTACGATTTCTTAGTAGTCATTGATTGATTGAATACTTTATTAACAGATTTGCAAATAGTACAGCCAGCGACAGACGATTATACAATGGTGCTAAAAGGATAACACAAAGCCCTGAGGGCTTTATTATTATTGTGGTCCTGTGTATTCAATTCATAGAGACATTTAAAGACATACATTAATATACAATAATATATCCTGATTAATGATTCTATTACATAGCCAGCAAATCATGTCTTCCGATGCCCTGAAGAAGAGGAAGGCGAAGGTGCTCCGCGGTGAAGGAGGAACTCCTGAGATGAAACGTAACCGAGATGGAGACCAGCAGGTGAGGAGATATAGCTAGATGTCCCAGTCCCACTATGTGGGACATACAGTTCCTAGATCAGTAGTTCTCAGATTTTTTCAAGTCAAGGTCAGGACCCCTAAATTGATATGGAAGCAGACCCCCATCTGAATCTGAAAAGAGGTTTGTTTGAATTGACCCCCGTATACATTTGTGTTGTTAAAAATGCATTTTACAAATTTCCCAAAAAAGAACAGTAGATCTAGTTGTGAGCTTGTAGATTTGAATAGCTGAAGTATTAAAGGGGGTTAATGTGGTTAAAATGATTTTGATGATAATACTAACCAATTGAGCTGGCCCTCAACAATGACCCCATGATGATGGGGCTTTATGGAAGAAAGATCAAGTTAGTCGCATTGGATAGTGGAAAATTGTGCAAAGATGTATGCGTTTCTTTTGCTCCCAGGATGTCCGCGTGTACAGTGAAGAGGTGGAGCTGGATGGACGGGATCCAGAGCAGGACTATTTGCAATACAAACAGACGTGTGAGAGTTTGGCCAAACTTATGGGCGAGATACAGGAACTTAAAGCTAATGGAGCTAAGGATGGGGTGAGACACATCAAGCACACAGTCACACAGTCAGTGCAAATTTATATACACCACATTTCCTAGGTTACTGATAGTTAGACATGCTTATAGGAAGGACATGCTAATACAATTAATTTCCTGTCAGTAAAAGGCATGTGTTCCTACGGAGCAGGTTTTCTTACCAGGTATAAACGATGCTGATCCTCTGTCTTCACCACAACAGTACTTACAGTATGTCAGAAACCTTGGCGATCAGTTTCTGCTACAGATATGATATTACTCCATGTTCTGTATAATCTGAAGACTATATCAGAGCAGGGAGGTATATAACAAAACACAGGGGAATGTAGAGCCTACAGGTGGAGCCTGTGGTGTGTGACAGCAGGAGGAAAAAAACAGTGGTATATGGACAGCTTATTAGACCGTCATTGGTCAGCTGCTTGATAAGTACAGTTACATAATAACTTACTGAGGATGCACTTAGGCTACACAGTAAAATCTTCTATTCATTTATCAAATTGCAACTCTGAGAGTGAAGGAATGTAACCAAATGGACCCTTACGTCCATTGTTTTTACATTCGTACACTCGTATTTAGGTTAACACTGAGGATGTTCTGTATGATAAACTGACGAGAGGTCTCTTTCCCTTTCAGTCTGCTGAGGTTGAGCAGAGACGAATGCAGAGCTGTATCCATTTCATGAATCTGAAGAAATTCAACCGTTTGGCTCATATGCGACTAAAGAGAGGTCGAGACCAGACACATGAGGTAAGTTGCCTAATGCATTATGCAACTTGTTCCATAAGTGAGACAGTTGAAGATGAGCTCACTCACAGTCCAAAAGAGAACCCCTTTCCCCCTACAATAATGTCCCTTTAGAACTATGGGGTTGGCAAAAAATTACAAATTTGCCAAAGTAATTCCGTTTTACACAATATTTGATTGTATATGATGGTAACTCATTTAAAAATACTTTTAAGGAAAACACCATTGCTGACAGCCGAAGTCCATCAAAATTGTTCCAGAATTCTCATCTTTATCTTGATTTTATGTGCCGTTTCTCACAGGCAAAGCAAAAAGTGGACGTGTTGCACCTTCAATTGCAGAACCTCCTGTATGAGGTCATGCACCTGCAGAAAGAAATCAGCAAATGTCTGGAGTTCAAGTAAGTATATTTACTAGAGGCTGCACAATAATTATGAGATTTCCACTAAATATTATGATACACATGTTACATGGTCTAGGACCTAGACCAATACCTAGACTCTAGGTATTTCTTTGTTTGGCCAAAAGCTGTTCAATAAATCAATGTAGCCAATGGTTAGAAATTCGTTTAAATCACATGAATGAACTAGATTGTTTTAGGCCAAGCCCAGCACCAAAAACTTGCCATATAGCCTAGATATTGTATTTGTCAATATTATGTTTCCAAGCTATTTGCTATATATTGATTTGTGCTCCCATATTTACCACTGCTACTGCAGCAAATCTACATTTTACCAAGTTAAACGTCCTTTCCCTGTTCTAGGTCTAAGCATGAAGAGATAGACTTGGTGAGTGAGGAAGAATTTTACAAGGATGCCCCCTTAGTGATAACCAAACCCCACATCACCAAAGAAGACTCCCACCAGCTCACTCTGGCACGACTCGACTGGGAGTTGGAACAGAGAAAGAGGTTCACAGACACACTATACACACGGGTCCCAACCATGTGGAATTTATAAAGCACTGTATTGGATGGTGTTTTTTTTTACCTGATCGTTTATATATTGTTGATGTTTGTAGGCTGGCAGAGAAATACAAGGAGTCTCAAACCACTAAAGAGAAGATACAGAAGACCATTGAGGTTAAGAAGGAGCATTTGAGCAGCCTGCAGCCAGGACTGAACGCTATCATGCAGGTACACACACTCTGGATAATAGAGTATTATTGCGTTACACATGTTGAAGGAAGCCACGCTGTTATTAGACTGTATTCTCTTGTTAAATTTTAAAAGCATGCTTTTTCATCTCTCATTGCTGTGGATTTTTGAAAGTTGTGTTAATCGTTGGTGTATTTTCTTTCGCTTATGTATTGATCCTCTGTCCTCTCACAGGCATCTCTGCCAGTGCAGGAGTATCTGTCCATGCCCTTTGAGCAGACTCAGAAACAGACGGAGATCGCCCGGCACCTTCCCCCCTCTCTCTACGTGTTGTTTGTTCAAGCTTCTGCTTATGGACAGGCCTGCGGTAAGCAGCTATTTAATGTCTTTCAGACGCTGCACATGTTATGGCCTTTATAGCCCGTCTGGGAGCATCAAGTGAGTCGTGGCGTCTTAAGGATTTCTTTCTCTTGTTAATATTTCAGACAAGAATCTGTGTGTGTCGATCAGCGGAGATGTAGAGGAGGCCAAGGCTTTATCCAAACCTCCAGAGGACTCCCAGGGTAAAAGCTCTTCTATACACACAACACACACACATGTACAGTATATATACATTATAATGATAATAATAAAATGTATTCATATAGCACCTTTTTAAACAAAGTTACAAAGTGCTTAACAACTTCAAATCAAACATAAATCATAAGCAATTACAGCAACAAAAACAACACCCTATAACATTATCAGTGAGAATAGATGCATTAATTTCTGCTGTTAGGGGGTTAAAAAGGCTTTTTTTTAATAAAAATTGGTTTTGAATTTAGATTTAAAAATGGTTATGGAGGTAGCACCCGCCTAGACTGGAACATCTAGTAGGGCCGAATCAGAGGACCTCAGGCGACGGACAGGCACATGGGGTTCCAGAAGCTCAGCTAGATATTGAGCTGCTAGGCCGTGAAGAGCTTTAAAAGTTAACAATAAAATCTTGAAATCAATTCTAAAGGTTACTGGCAGCCAGTGCAGCTACTTACTGGGGTTATGTGCTATGATCTCCTAGTCCCAGCAATGAGTCTGGCAGCCGCATTCTGCACCAAAATGCATGCAGTATATGGATCCCTTGCTGAGAGTTGAGTAGAGGGCGTTAACAGTAGTCCAGGCGAGATGAAATAAGGGCATTGACAACTTTGTGAAGGCTAGCGGTGGAAAAGACTGGTTTAATTCTGTGGACATACATAGTATATAGATACATATTTACACAGAGACACAAAAAATGTCTGCATGCAAGATTGAGAATCTAACAAATTGCTTTGAGACTAAATTTAATGGCATAACTTGATGCGTTGTGGATGAAGATAGCAATTTCCGCTATTTTTGAAATGTTTGAAATGTTTGGACATTTGGGAAATTTTAAAACATTTGTAACAATTTTGCTGTGAGAAAGAATGTAAACTGTTTCCACGTTCTCTGTGCCGTCCAGATGATGAGAGTGACTCTGATGCCGAAGAGGAGCAGGAAAAAACTGTGAGTTCCACCATGAGACGACCCTGTGTGTCTGTTGCTTTCTCACTCTGGTCTCGCTCACTCATTCTCCCACATGCACACATGTGCGTGCGTGCGTACACACACACACACACACACACACACACACACACACACACACACACACACACACACACATACACACGTCAGTGAGTTCAGTTCTCCTCTTGCATACCCACAATCAAAAAGTGGTGCCCCCCCCTGAAGCCCTCTCATACTGTGGTCTGGCACAGACTTGCACAGTGTGAGGGAAGAGCTATTGATTGCTTCCTGCGTCCGGCTTGGTGCCAGTCGAGGGATTCTGGGAATATTTACAGAGAATGGCTAGGTGACTGTAACCCGAGCTAGCATATACACAGCATCATCAAGGACCCCACCCACCTCTCTTGATCTCTCTCTCTCCCTCCCTCCATCACACACACACTCCATCTGTCTTCTTCTATATCTGTCTTTATTTATTTTTAATCGCTCTGTTGGGACTTCTCTTTTGCTGAGGGCGGTCCTCTGTGGGCCTCCTGTTAGGCTGGCTGAGTGGCCGTCTCTCTCACACAGGGACAGCTCTGTTGAAAGGTCTCACATTTCATCCTTCCTCTCCTCCTTCCATCCTTCCCTCCATCCGTGCCTCCCATTAAACTGCATGTTGGTCAATTTTGTTCTGTAATTGTCAAGGATTGAAATGTAAAGTCAAAAGATCACATTTCACTGCGTGTGAGCAGCTGAAATTAGATACATGTTTGTTACTGATCTCAGACTAGATATAGCACAATGTATAACATGTATTTAGCTTTTTTCTTTGGTAGTGGATACTTATCCGTCAAACTCTCCACTATTTACGGCATCTTATTGATAAGGGGCAATCACATGGTTATAGCTGGCAGCTAGTTCAGGTTAGGTACTGTTAGTATGATATGGGTTTGGCTTGCTTAGGGTTAGAATCTGAATCCGTTCAGAGCGCACTGTGGTTTCCGGTAGGAGACACAAAGAGTCTCCTTTGTGTCTCCTATCGGAACCGCTGCCTACCGGTCCGCTGGTCATCAAATTATTTGCTTAGGAATGCGACAAAAACTACAAAATATCCATAAATTCAAGTCTCCATGGGGTGACTAATTGATAGGAAAAAAATCATTTTGGGGGTGAACTATCCCTTTAACCGACAACGACATGCCGCGGCCCAACGGCTGAATATCCTCTGCCCTTTTCTTTTGGTTTACCCTCATGTGTTGTTTCCTGTCCGATGTTCTCATCTTACAGAAGAGGAGAAGGCCCACCACAGGAGGCCAGCTGGATGATAAGCGACGTGAGATGCTGAAGAGACACCCTCTGTCCCTTTGTTTAGATCTCAAGTGTAAAGGTACAATCACAATTTATGTCATATGTGTTTTTGGCGTCCGTTTGGGAATCGGACGGTTCCCGGTTCGATCCCCAGCAACCTCTGGGTTATCGTCGAAGTATCCTTGAGCAACTACTTACAATGAGCAGGTTGGTGCCTTGTGTTGTTATCTCCACCAGGCCGGAGATAACAATGCAGGCCGGACGAGATTGTTTTCGCCCCTGGGCGTGGTCAATTGTTAGTAGAAAAATGCATATAAATAAAAATTAATATAAATTTGTGAGGCAGGGTGAATGCTCTGTGGACCCCAGGTTGGGGACCCCTGGTCTAGGCAACTGAGGCCAATACTGGGGCCTCAGAGACCAACCATAGCCTGTTAGAGGGATAGGCCAGCTGGTAAAGCAGGGGTTGAACATGGTGTTATATTATTCTCTATGTTTGAGGCAAACTATTATGGTCATTGAGAGTCATAACAGACATAACACTCTGACATAAAGTGTGCGTGCGTAGGCTATTTTATTTGATGTACAAAGAGTAAGGCTTAACAGTAATGCACATTATAAAGTGCTTTGGATAAAGGCGCTATATAAAAAGCACCATTTACCATTTAAATGGCTGTAATAGGTCTGACCCAAACATTCATAATACAACAAAGCTGCATTCTGTATTGTTTGGCCCAGTCTACTATCAGTATTACTCATCAGGTCGTGACACCACTTGACCCTAGTCTGCCCCCTATTGGTGATGAGGTATCAGTGGCAGTTTGGAGGGGGGATCTGCATTGCAGGCGTAACTCTATCTAAAGCACCAAAAAAGGGTGGGGAGGGAGAAAACAAGAGGTGAGAGAGATGCTTGCAGCAGTATGAAACAGCAGCAGCTACAGCATTCTGTAAGCATGTTTTCATCCCCTCTCTTCTCTCTACCCCTCTTCTTGTGTTCTCACTGGTGGGTTACTTCCCAGCCCTCCATTTTCCTTTTAATAGTAGCTTGTTTTTTATGTTGACCGCATTACTAGTAGTGGCTGTGAGTGACAGGATTGTCATTGAGTTAACTGTCACTGCTGAGTGATCACCATCTGTATATGATTAGTATCCCGTCAGTGTCCGCACCCTATTATACCCCCCCACCCATTTATTAATGAATAAAATATGCAGTTGAATTAAGCATTGACATAATGAGGTAACATTATGTCTCCCCAGATGGCAGTGTTCTCCATCTGTTCTTCTACTACCTGATGAACCTCAACATTATAACTGTGAAGACTAAGGTGTCCACCGCTACTGACCTCACCACAGCCATCAGTGCAGGGTGTGTATAGGAGTGTGCTGCCTGTGTCCCACTTTGGATTTGTTTTTGTTTTTGTGAGTGTATATTCTAATGTTTTTAAATTTTCTACCAGTGAGCTGTTGAACTCGAATACTCTACTCAACTGCCTCTATGCCAACGACCAGGGCCGGGAAACACCCAACCCAGCTAACCGCTACCAATTTGATAAAGTCGGGTAAGGATCTTAAGCATGTTGCAACAACAGGGTGAATTACCTTTTAGGTCCGTCAAAGCTTTAAGTAGATGTTAAAGGACCATACCGGCGATTTTTGGCTAGATTTTTCAATCATCTTGTGCTTTAAAATGCATTAAAGCGCAACAACAAAACGACTTTGTCAAAAAGAAAACCTCCATTGATATTTGGTGGATTACCTATCTCAAGTGAGTGTCATGGGGGGCGTCCGCTGGCCTAGCGGTCCACGCACATGCCACATATGCTGGTAATCCAACTTGACAGCGTGTCGCGGGTTTGACTCCCGATCCCGACGACCTTTGCTGTATGTCACCCCTCATCTCTCTCCCCATTTCCTGTCAGCCCACTATCCTATCAATAAAGGCAGAAAAAGCCCCCAAAAATATCTTTTTAAAAAAAAAAGAAGAAAAGTGAGTGTCATGGAATGGAATCCAGTGGCTTCATTCAACATTCAACAAGTCATGATATGCTTTGAAAAATGGTTGACAGTAATGTAATGTGTACCGTGAGTCATAATCAATGGGCTAAGAAATACCAGTATGGTCCTTTTAAAATTAAATACAATATGTCCAGAAAAGTCATATATATTGTATGTTATAAAAAATAATAATATAATTAATCACTTTTCTTTGATTCACCTTTTCAAGTTACTAAGTGCTATTGCAGCTATAACATAAAAGGAACAAATACATCAACATCACCTCATAGATTTTAGACTTGCACTGCTGGCAACTTTTAGGTCTCACTTAGTGGAACAGAAATAGCACTATGCTAGCGTGACAGTGATATATATTTATAGCACGATAAGCTTGAAATTGCATTCGCTGTATCACTGTATGAAACGAGACGATTGAAGCATGTTGTTCTCTTGTAAGGATCGTGGCATTTGCTGACTACATTGAGGAGTTGGGCCACCCCTACCTGTGGGTCCAGAGTCTCGGAGGACTGCAGTTTCCCAGCGATGCCCCAGAGGTGTGTGGCTGTTCACTTCTAATAATGACACGGTGTATGATGTACAGCTGTATAATAACATCTCTAATAGAGTAGGTGCACAGTAAATTCCTGTTAAAATTAATTAAACACGGAGGTTGTACAAATGGAATGAACCAAATGGAGCTGTAAGGGTCCATTTGGTTTGTAAACTCAGGATATATTAACACTGGGGATTTTAGGTAGGCGTCATATGAAAGATATTGAAAACATCTTCAACAATGTAAGAAAAACTGAAGTTGCTTACAAAATCATTGGATATCTGTCTTTCTATTGCTTTCCCTCAAAAGTGATACACAGAAGTCTGATTTTGGTAATAATCCTGCACAGTATCCTTAGTGTTAAAGCTGCACTTTGTAACTTTACTTTTCTACCCCGGATTTGAACCCGGTTTCCTGCGCAAGTGCTGATTTTTTTTTTACCATTGAGCTTGCTCAGGGGATAAGTTTAATCTTGACCATCAGGTCAAAGGTTTAGGCATATTTTACTGAGGTTACGTTTAGGAATACCTGGTGGCGACCGTTCCGAGGTCGCCGGATTTGACCCGGGCGAGCGTGTTACGGGGCGAGCGTTCTTGTATTTATTGTATTGGCATACTCTACCATACAGATTGGACAAAATAAAAATGTATTCATTAAAAGTTACATAGTTCCGTTTTAATTAAACTTATTTGGTTACATTTGTACACTCCAAGAGTTATAGTGGATAAATTAACACTGAGAATGTTACTGTTCAGTCGGCTATGAGTAGGCTCTGAGAGTGTAAAAACACTGACGAAATAACCGAATACATAACATGGAGGTACACCGGTGTGATGATCATGTGACCTTGCTGTGTGTTGTTTCTAGGGTGTGAGCCGCGGCAGGGGCAGTTCTCTGAGTGCCAGCCACATGGAGAGTACCATGAAACTGCTGAGGGGGCGTGTCCAGTCCCGCCTTGCCCTGCACAAACAGTTCGCCTCACTGGGTAGAAATGACACACACGTGCAACAGCGAGACTCTTATTCATCCATCCCTTGATATATGGTCAACACTCGGACGTTGTGAATGTCACTGAACGCATTCTTTATTCTGTCCCCAGAGCACAGCATCGTCCCAGTCTCCAGTGAGAGTCAGCATCTCTTTCCTGCCAAAGTCATCTCCCGATTGGCTCGCTGGACCGCCATCGCATACCAAGAGTACAAGGTAGACACACGCATGCCCTTCATGATAAGAATCTGCCTGTAGTAAACCTACATAGCCAAGGACACAGACTCACATTTGACTGATATTCTGCTGTTCTCTCCCGTGCCAGGAACTGACATTTACGCAGCATGTGACAGATGCTGGTCTGGCTAAGGAGACTGACCTGTACTTCATGGGTGTGGTGGAGAGAGGCACAGGTACATCACAGGGACTGTGTAGACGAGTTCAGTGATTCTCAACCTTTTTAATTTCAAGTACCCCCATTCGATATGCTTTTTATCTCTGGAACTACACTGTAAAATCCTCAGTGTTCATTTACCTCTGAGAGTGTATAAATGGAACCAAATGGGGTGATTCCACGGTGTTTGGGCAGCAAAACAAAAAGCCCCTGTACTTCTATTGATGATGGACTTAACCACAAACCTACAGTTTTCTATCTGACTAGATTGCTTAATCAGTTTTTCTATCCCCTCAGCTCGTCTCCAGGCTGCGGTGGTGTTGAGCCCCCGTTACCCAGGAGTTTCTCCTCTATTCTCCCTCTCGCTCAGCTGGAAGGGAGAGCGAAGTGGATGTACCGATGACAACCTCAGAGTAAGAAATAATAATAATCAAATAATTTGTCGTCTCTTTCTTAGTTTCTTTGTCTATATAATTTATCTTATAAGCAGGTATTTTAAGTTACCTTTTTATTATATGGTAGATCATTTTCCAGTATTTGAACGTCATTTTTCTTACTCCGTCTCAGGCCATGGAGAGTGAGGTGAATGTGTTCAAAAATGAGCTCCAGGGTCCCCGTCCAGGCCACCAGCTACTGACCAATCAGATAGCACGCCTGTGTGTCTGTCTGGATGTGTATTTGGAGACGGACGGCCAAGACGACAGCGTAGAAGGACCTCGGGAGTTCCCCCGTGAAAAGATGTGCTTACGCACTGTCAGGTACAGACCTGTAGCAGTGGCCAGTGAACCGCTCGCACACAGACAGTCCAGTCACAGTAAAAGACATAAAGATGCAAATTCATCTTTGTGAAGATAACTAAGAAGTCTCTCTCTCTCTTCTCCTCTCTGTATTTCAGGGGTCCCAACCGCCTGAAGCCATTCAAGTACAACCATCCCCAGGGCTTCTTCAGTCATCGTTAACATGTCCCTGATAGCCCACCACCGTACAGAACCTTATGTCCCTAACTCCACACAGGGTCTATCTTTTTTTACTGCAGGACCTTTGAACCTCACATACTGTGTACCCCTAATAGTGGTCCTTTGTTTTATTTTTATCGCAATGTCCTTTATGACTGCGAAAATAAAAATTGTCATATTTTCTCGAGTAACCTTGTATCTTGATGTTTTCAATACCTCTTCTCATTTCTCTGCTCTGCTGTTCACTCAAACGTTTCCTCCTTTGTTCAGCCTCAAGCTGAAGCATCTTTACCTTTCTCTCTCTGCTATTCTATTTATAGGTTTAGACTAAGAGTACTGAAGCTGATTATTATGCTATTGGGGTTCAGCAGTGCTCTTAGCTGAGTCATTCCCACAGAGGTAAATGTTTCTGCTATATAGAACAGTTTTTTTTTTTTAAGGAAAGGAAAATGGTAGGGATGGAGTCATGCGTCATTTTAAAAAAATAATTAAAATTGTCATTTCAATTCCAATTAACTCAAACTTTATTTATAAAGCACATTAGGTTAAATTCATAAGATTATTATGCCACTCTAACCACTTTCGATCCTGTGTCCCTATTTTGGGCATGTCATTGTCATTGGCTAAAATAGATCTGCAGGTTCACACCTATTTTAAAAAAATAAATATTTTAAGCCATTTCGCTGTAGGGAGGCTATTTGGAGGTCCTTGGCATGGAAATTGGATGATGATGATAAAATGGTACCATTTTTTTCTACTCTGTCAGTGTCTCATAGGAGAGCTGTGGACACTTCAGAAACCTGCCTACCAGTGACATCATTAGGCAGTTTTTTTTTTTAAAGCAAGATTTCTAATTTTTTATTAATGCAAGAACAATGGCTTCCATTATAGCATGCTAACTTTCCAGGAATAGAAAGCCTGCAGTTTCTATTAGCTTGGATTAGCCATCAATTATGTCACTGGTGGGCGGGTTTCTGAACTGTCCACAGCCGCCCTCTAAGACACAGACGGTGTAGACAAAAATGGTACCATATAATGAGCATTAGTGAGGACCAATGTTGAAAATGGCTCAAGTCGTCCTTTAATACACATTTTAAAATTGTCGGTTATCATTCTGGAAGCAGAGGAAGAAGACACTGGAATACTGTGTATTATGCTTCTATACATGCACCTAATGGTTGATTAGATGCTGTTCTTTTGTACCAACACTATGAAATTCGTTCCCTCACATTTCTTTGACCGGCCATTGGTCAAAGCAACCAGGGAGACCTTGCTGCCTTGTAAATAAATGGACATGGAGTTAATTGTGGTAGAAAAGAGAAGCCGGGGGTATAATTTTTTGACATGGTAAAGTTTGAGTGTTTTCTATGTATCTTCACCATGCTATTAATACCAGCAGTTGATCGGGTGCAGTGAGACTGCGTTTGGCCAGTACAGTAGATGAGGAAGGCCCTGCCAGGACAACGTTTTCCACTGTCAGCTGAATTGTGTCCAGCAGCAGTAAGTTGTTTAAGTGTGTGCAAGAGAGGTTTCTCATTTACCTCAATTGAACTGGTATCTACTCTTAATACACACAGACAAGATTGGTTAAGAGGATGGCGTTTGTATCCAACTGCACTTTTTACGGGTGTAGTCAGTAATAAATCCTGTTCAAAATTCTACAGAACAGCTATTCTGGGGAATTAAGTACTTAATCTATATTCATCACAGTTGAATCTGACAAGAACAGATTTTCTCATTCGCTTTTCCTCATCACGTATTTATTACCTTTCTCTTTGACTTTCTGAACCATAGTCTTGTTTCAGCTCATTTCACCAAGCCTATTGTACAGGTAATTTATTGTTTATTTATTTTTGTAACTTTATCGTTTTTCTGATTTATCATGTGAGCAGCAATCAACAGTGTTGTTCTCAATCTAGAACCCCCCTGACCCCTGACCCCCACCCCCACACAGTACAGGAGCAAGCACATCCACTTACACAAGACAAATGAAAACAAAAACAAAGAGAGGGAAGTAAGAAACAAAAACCACATAGGCGGCTCAATACAAGTTGTATTATACAATGTATAGTATTATACAATGTATAGTAGTAACAGTATTGGTCTCTACGATGCTGACCATACTCATATATATATATATATATATATATAGTACATTATTGGGTGACAAACCCAACCTCCTGGCACTGCCACTGACCCAAGATCCAACCATAGACAACCTAGACCTGTTTATGTCAAATGAACGTCAAGTTCTTGACATGATTTATAAATGAAGACCATGTGAGATTACATTAGTTAAGTGTCCTAGATGTAGTGTATCTAATCTTCTCCAGCAGTAATAAATTCATCATCTCCTCGATCCACAGGAGGAAGGAAGGTGGTGTTATATATTTCCAATTAGTAAGAATGAGTCGTCAAATTGCTGTACAGGTAATTTCTATGTAAATGCTTCATATGTGTTACCGACCTTTTGTTGCAGGCAGACTAGAGGAATTGTGTAGGCTAGTTTTGGCAGAAAGGGTCAATGCAGGAGAGAAATCATTCTGGTGTGGATGTACTGTGTGATGCATGATTGATAGTTTTACAGTACCGTACAGTAGAGCTCATAGAAGTGCTCAAATACTGTGGAGGTAATTATTCCTGTAAGGTGTAAGTAGCCTCTTATTTTCCTGATTTATGTATGAACCTGGACTCTGAGACATCAGTATGGGTGGGGTGGCAGATTTGGGAGGGTACAGCTCCCCCTCTTCTCAGCCGCAATGCAGTGCAAGACACAGCATGAGGAAATCTACACTTGTTGCCTTCATTCTGTTGCATCTGATGTGTCATTTAAGGTCGCACTTCATACAGAGGGAAATGAGAAGTCATAAAAACCTGTTTATTATTTCTTTACCTTTATTCATCTGTTTTGCATATTCTCAACAGTTTATACATAGCACAGTCATCTTTGTCCTAGCATTACAGACAGGAGAGTGAAGCAGTTCAGCCATCAGCAGAAACTGCAATAAGGTGCGCAGCGAGCAAGTTCAAGTCTTTCTTACCTATATATCTGTAAATATAATATAGACATTTAGATCTCAATAAATATACATTTATATATATATATATATTCATTTGTCACAATCTTTTGCTTGATTTCTTTTTTTTCTTTTCTTTTTTACATCTTCTACCCTCAAGGGCATGTAGGTACAAACCCCTGCGGATTCTATTTAAATGCACTTGTAATTATTAAGGGCAGTTGTCAACATTCAGATAAGAGTTTTAGAGCATTCTGCATTCACTACAGTCATACATCAGAAGCATCATAGGGGCATGTAATGGCCATACCTGTGTGTGGGGAGAGTACTATTGCACTATTGCTTACATACATACTGTCACCCGCTTTGCTTTGGACATCTGCTGTCCTGCCAAATAGCCCCTTCTGCCCCACCCTTCCCCCCTCCCCTCCCTTAAAGTTCTTTGGCGTCTCAACCTCCTCCTGTCATCAAACCCTGGAAATGATCACAGCTTTTGTGGTCTCACTTCTTGACCTTCTCATCCTTGCTCTCCTTGGCCTCTGTGCCAGAGGACTTCTCCTCAGTCTTCCCTCCGTCTTTTGCATCCTTGCTGTCATCCTTCTTCTCCTCCTTTTTCTCCTCTGGTTTCTTCTCCTCTTTCTTGGTCTCCTTCTCTGGCTCTGCCTTAGGGGCGGCCTTCACTTCCGCTTTGTCCTCTGTTTTGGGTGGGGATGGCTTCTCGTCCTTAGCAGGGGCAGGCTTGTCTTCTGCAGGCTTGCTGGGAGCAGCAGGTTTGGGAGCGTCTTCCTTCTTTGGGGATTCCTCTGACTTGCTCTCCTCCTTCTTCGCATCTGTTTTTTCCGCCTTGCTCTCGGGCTCCTTGTCTTTGGGCTCCTGCTTCTTCTCCTCCTTCACAGGGGTAGCAGGCTCAACTTTCTTCTCCTCCTTAGGGGTATCTTTTGCAGCTGGGGGTGTGGCCTTTTCCTTGACTGGGGACTTTGGCTCCGGGGTTTTGGGAAGAGGGGATTTGGGAGGGGGAGATTTGGATTCAGGGGATTTGCTGAGTGGGGACTTTGACACTGGCGACTTGGCTGCAGGTGATTTTGCTGCTGGTGATTTCGGTGCTGGGGATTTTGACTCGGGGGACTTGGATGCGGGTGACTTGGATTTGTCCTCTACGGGGGTTTTGGCAGCAGGGGACTTGGCAGGGGATTTTGGCATCGGGGATTTAGATGGTGGTGATTTAGATTTAGGTGATTTAGATTCGGGTGATTTGACAGTGGGAGTTTTGGGGGGAGATTTGGATGGAGGAGAAGCAGCCTTTGCCTCACCCTTTTCCCCCTCTTCCTCTCCCTTTTCCTCCTCTTCCTCTCCTTCTTCCCCTTTGTCATCCTCCTCTTCCTCACCCTCTCCCTCCTTCTCCTCTGCCTCATCTTTGGTTTCCTCACCCTGTTCTTCTTCCTCCTCAGCTTCATCACCTTCTTCTTTCTCCTCTTCTGCTTCTTCTTCATCTGCCTCCTCTGTCACCTCAGTGACCTGGGTCTCATCTGTCTGCTCCTCCACAATGACTGTATCAGAGATCTCATCTCCCTTCAACTTCAAGTGGACAGACATCCTGCTTTCTAGGAAGGAGTAAGGATCGCCTCCTGACACAAATCGGTTCTCCTCGCCCTCCAGTAGCTTCCTGTTAGTAACACAAAGATGAATATAGAAAATGCTGTAATGTTTTCAACACAACACCATTTTACATTTTAAATGTGACGTTCTGTCATCTAGCACTTGAAATACAATGACATTCAAATCTAAAAAGATATTTGGCCAACCTGTAAGCTGCGATCTCAATATCTAGAGCCATCTTCACATTCAGGAGCTCCTGGTAGTCCCTCAGCTGACTGGCCATCTCCCACTTGGTGCTCTTCAGCTCAGAGTCCATCTGATGGATGGTCTCCTGTGAAATGTAAAACACAATAGAATCAGATTGAAAGAATGGTATTGTGAGTGCAGAGATCCACTCTTGCCCTACCACATTCAGAATTGTAACACATGAGGTGGAGAATAGAGAGGGGGGGGGGGGTGTGGTGTGCTGACACCGTGCCTGTAATGAATGGAGATCTCCATGGTGCCTGTCCTCGTTCTCCATGCACTGCCTCTCCAATGAATCCTTGGTACCACGGAGAGTCTCCAGCTCGATGGTGCGGCTCTGGAGCTGACGGCGGTACTCTGAGATCTCCCCCTGGGTGCCTCGGATTGCATCCTGGTTAGTCCTCGCTGCGTCTGATAGACGCTCCATGCGCACTGCAGGGTATGCATGAAGGCACACGCAAACACATGTGTGTTAGAGGGCAACAAGTGTTTGGTAGTGGGAATTGTGTGACTGTGTACAGTATGTATATCCCATTAAGACCGGGAACGCATCTGTGTCATTTTGGATTTCTTTGGTTATTCAAAAATAGCAGGTATACAAGCTCATAGCATGGCACTTGTAGATCTACTATTTTTTTTTAATCGTGAACATTTGTGCAAATCTTTGAATATATATATTTTAAAAGCGAACATTTGTAACTCAACTCTTTGCTTCTGGGGGGGTCCCTGGAACAAAATATTTTGAGATGGGGGTCCGTGGCCAAATACATATCATTTTGGGGGGTCCTTGACATGAAATAGTTTGAGAACCACTTAAACAACATAAGTTAAAAAAAAAAAAACTGTTAGGATTTAGAAGACATTTGTAGAATCGGCCTCAGGTCTAAAACGGGATATAGCCATCTGAAAAGGTTGGACAGACACTTTTCCAGTAAAACATGGGCTTGTGAAATGCTTTCTTAAGTTTTGCATATTGCAACACTTTACAATTCAACACGGGCAGTTCAGACTGTATGCTGCGTGCGTAGCAGACATTTAATGTCAACTCATTTGACCTGCCCCCTGTGAAAAAGGCAGCTAGTCATTATAGAAGCCTTAAAGTAACCTTGAAAGTAGGCTATCCATCTGTCAGTCTGACTCAGCTCCTGTCCAGCAAGCAGAGTCACACTGCTGCAGTCAGCTTGACAGCAAAGAGGGAAGGTCATTTGGTTTTCACCTTTTATTAAGGGATATTGATTCAGCATTATACTGTAAGGCTAAAGTAGTGGATGCATAGTCCTGCAAAAGTCTGTACTGCTAGACAGGTTTTTGGAGTGAAGATGCTGTGTCATGATCTCTCATCATAACCTTGCTTTAAGCATAATGTTACATACATTTATTTGGCTCTACATATTTTAAGTGACCTTGGAAGGCTACACTCCCATCACGATATCGGTCCAAGGGAGACTGTAGCTTATAATGGAGAATTGACTGTCTGGTTTGATCTGTCTCTGTCTGTCAAAGACTGATCTAATCTGTTTTATTTGTAGGTAAGATCCAAACGCAAGGGAAAAACTCAAAAACTAGAACAAACCAGCTGACAGTGGATGTGTAACTTAATTATCCTCCCCGCACTGCGTGTCATCAGACCCCTGCAATGCATATTTCTAGCAAAAGATGATTAGCCTGCATGCGGCAATGATGTAGCACAATTATTAAGCATAGAACTGCAGATAATTGGCAGGGCTGATATACTACAGCAGATAGATTCCTTTCATCTAAACTTTAACCTATATTTTGTTTATAGTCATTCTTTCTATGACTGTGAACAGTAAAAGTCTGTTAATGAAGTAAACAAAGTTACAGTCAAAAGTATTGTTTCTTAGAATCAATTATGTAGCCTAATATAGAGGTGATAGGCTACACTGTAAAATCCTATTATTTTTATTTATTATTAAGTTATATTTGTAACTTTGGTGGTTACATTTTGTACACTGGTACAGTTAACTTATAGTTAATGAATAGGCCTTAGTGGTTGATTAACCACTTAAACACCAGCATCCATATTGTGGGGAAAGCTTTTGCTGAAAATAGCAGATTGACAAGCTCACAACGCCTCAAGATGCCATGCATTGTGAGCTTGTCGATCTGTTATTTTCAGCACAAGCTTTCCCCACAATAACAGAACGCAGAAAAGACTCTAGTATAGAGCCCTGAGGGACTCAACCACATAGGGTTTTAAGTGGTTATGTGGCATATGCATGTGTGCGTTATACCTTTAAACCACTCTTCGGTCTGCACTGCGCTCTTGCTGGCATGAGTGTCCAGCTGGGAGCGGATCTCCCGCAGTGCGCTGGTGACGTCCGCCTTGAGCGAGTCTCCCCGCGCCTCGAAGTTCACCTGCGCGCCCTGGATCTGCGCGAGCAGCTCGGCCACCTCCTCCTCGTGGTTCTTCTTCAGGAACGCGGCCTCGTCCTCCAGCGCGCTCTGCTTCTTGTCCAGCTCGCAGCGCGTCAGCTGGCACTCGTCCACGTACTTGTTCATGGCCCGCGCGGCGGCGCTGGTCTCCTCCCGGTTGCGAGCCTCGTCCTCCATCCTCCCGCGCAGGTGCTGGATGTCCTCCTCCAGGTGCTCGTGCTCCAGGAGGGTGCGCGCCTTCTCGCCGGTCAGCTGCTGCAGCAGACCCCGCAGGTCGCCCAGCTCGCGCTCGTAGTGCTCCCCGACCGACGCGCGTCCCGCCTGGCTCTGTCGCAGCGCGGCCGCCTCCGCCTCCAGGTTCCGGTTGTGCATCTCCAGGTTGCGGACCTTGTCGATGTAGCCGGCGAAGCGGTCGTTCAGGGTCTGCAGGATCTCCTTCTCGTTCCTCCGGTTGTCTCCGCCGTAGCTCTCCATGCTGTCCTGGAGCTGGTGGTGCTGGGGCTGCTGGCTGTAGGTCATGGGGCGGCGGCGCTGCTGCTGCTGCTGCTGCTGCTGGGAGTGGAAGCCGCTAGAGGAGACGGAGGACGGCCGATTCTTGCGGTACGACGCACTTTGGCCATAGTAGTGGTGGTGGTCCATGGTGAAACTCATCTTGGCTGGACCGAAGGATGCTCACTGCAGCAGGAGGAGAGCGGCGGGGCTTATATATAGGCGAGGGAGGGAAAACGCACGACTCAGCACTGTGACGCGCGGTGTGCACAGTAAAACCCGAGGTGTTCATTTAAATGGACCATTAAGGGTGCATTTGGTTACATTTTTAGTTTCAAGTGGATACATTAACACAGAGGATTTTACTGTGTATTTCAAGCGACTTAATCAGAATTTTGTCAGTGGCCCAAGTGTAGCATATATGTAATTATTATTGAAATGATGGTTGAGGCTTAGCTCTGGTCCATTGCTCCTTGCCTCCTTCTAACGCTATATGGACCAAAGCTATAGGCCAGGGATGTTTGTGTGAAGTTCAAGGGATGAAATTACATGGACATAATACCAATTATTATCTAATTATTATATGTGTAGGGAAAATGTTTTCATAGCTAGTGAACATCAACAGCCTTTTACTTTTACCTTTTTTTTATATGCACAAATCTACTAGGCCATATAGATGTTAAATCTGGGACAGAGCTGGACTTGCAGTGAACTTTTTGTGTATTTAATTGTCCATCCAAGATAAATCATTCATGACTCAAATGACTTAAATATTTTAAACTCAATGTAGGCCTATTATTTTTTTTGCACAGGTCTGCTTCTGTAGATAATGTGAGGCATGTGGGTGTGCACTGTGTTCTGCTGATGCGCTCTGTAGCTACTGCTGCAGTGTGAGTTTGCAGATCCACGCTAAGCCATCTGGGACCCACACACCTGCTGGCTCATTGACAGAATCTTTGTGCGCGCGCACACACGCCCACGCACATGCACATTTTGTGGAGAGTTGTCTGCCCCATCTGATGCCATATCGACCACATTCTATATGTGAATTTCATCCTTTATACTGCCTACATACTTTATGCTTCTTGTGTCCACCCAAACAATCCTGGATGTGCAGTACAGCCTGGACAGGTGTGCATGTAAAGCCAAGATTGTTAATGAAGTGTAAAGATGTTTTGTATTAATGCCTAATTAATGGGTCCCTTTATACGGTCTTAGAGTTAAATTAAGACTGGAATTTGCCTAGCCTAGAATACACACTGAGAGAGGCCAGAAAGACTGGCCAAAGGATAATTACACAATAGCTACAGTACCTGCAAATCGTCAATGAACAAAAATAATACAGCATTCACACCTGACCACAGTCTGGGATTGTGAGCGTCTCTCATCAGCTGTTGTCTTCTGTGAGGAGGCAGATTCTGTCTCAGTTGCACCTATAGCACCTATTGATTACACACACACACACACACACACACACACACACACACACACACACACACACACACACACACACACACACACACACACACACACACACACACACACACACAGAGGGTGAATGAGTTCACTCCGCAGATCTTAAAGGAACAGTGAAGAGAGAATTGTGTAAATTCCTCTGATGTCTCTCTTCTACACTGTTCAAGAATGGATAGATCAGCAAAGTCATTTTCTGTTATACGAACTTCTCGTTTTCTGTGTGATTGCTGCTGTGTGTGCTCTCACTGAAGTGATTGCGTGGGGCCAGGCCTGCCATGATTCAATCCCTCTCCCTCCCCTACAGTATACTACACTGTAATTGTACCCATTTTAACATGTGAGAAATGTGTGCGTTTGTGTTGAAGTGTTTATCTGTGTTTTACGTGTTGAGATACATTCACTGTCACATTATCTCCTACAGTATATCACATCTCAGCATCCCTGGGGAAGGGAAGCATCCAGAACTGAAATAACATGCCTATAACAGCCTCCGAACAACCTCATTTATTATATATGAGAGGAACAGAGAGGAGTAGCAAGTTTCGTGTTTTGGTGGTGTTATATAAATATCGTACTCACTCAGGGTTTGATTTGTAAAAAAAAAAGAGCAGAGCAGCAAATCAAATCTTGATCATTGTCTAGATAGTGGAAGAAGGGGATATCATGCACCCCCCGGAAATATACTTAATCAGTGTTTTCTCATCGGAAAAAATGTGCTGCAAATGATGAGCTATGTTAAACATTTGTCAAAATGTCCCTTCTACCATTCTTATTTTCACTATATCTCACCCAATATTGCACTTAACTGAACAAATAAGGTGTCCAGTCCAGACTTATGTTTTGAGGGTCAAGGATCACAATGAAACTATTCCTAAAGTGATCACATGTACCTGCGGCATGCTGGTATGCAAATCAGTGCTGCCATTACAATAAAATCACATTTGTACCAATTATTTTTATAAATATATTTTTTTGCCATCTGTAAAATAAATGCTTACCAATAACTTTCTTCACCAATGTGTTCATAAAGGTATGAATGCTATTCACACTCCTTTATAGGTTACTGCGATTCAGCCAGCAAATACCAAGTTATGAGAGTTTTTGCTGTTGTATTGCTACTGTATACGGTTCTGACCCCACACACTTTGTCTACCTGCCTCGTTTTGCTCGGTGTGTGTTCTTCCCTTTTGCAGGAAGGGAGCTGGACATAGCTGGGCGTTTGACGTTACATGGACTGGCTGCAATAAAGGGCCGCTGATCCAGGTCTTAACTCCTACCTGGGCCTCATGTTTTGGTTGATAGAGCAAACATTGTTTCACTGCATTTTGATGGGTAAACACAGGTGAAGCTAATGACATTAATTGTGGGTATTTCATTTAGGTGTTAATGTATGCCAGCATGCATGCTGTGCTGCCTGTGCAGTTAACTATATACACACAGTAAAAAGTGTCCATTATCCAGCCCACACAAAATAATTGGCTGAATATCCATGAGCATTGGTAGGAATGATCAATGAGCTGCTCCAAAAATATGATTAAACTTGGGATTGAAAGGCCCAAGGTCAAGGTCACAATCAGAATTGAGTACTGGGAATTGGTGGGAATTATCTGCCCTGATGAGATTATTATACTTTGGGTCAAAAAGGTCAAAAGTTAAGGTATAATCTCAGGAATGGAGAGATGTAAAACAAGAAAGGTTGGCCGGGTTTCGACCCCTGGTGCATTCATTCATTCATATACATACACCACTGTTCGAACTGACCTATACACCTCAAATACTTGAAATTTGTTTTGTTAATTAAATCTTTGCTTTTTTAAACTGTATGTCTCTTTTTTACATAATATGCGCGATGCGAGTGTGCGGACTAGCCGACACCAACTTCGGACTCCTGAATCGCTGCCCTCCACACCTTCCTAGCGGTCTTGAGCTACTGCAGTGTTGTTAACTCCGCTGTCACACCGCAGTCTGTCTACATAGTTGGTGCGCCTCTTTCCCCTCATAACTGCGCCTTCTTGGGTTGACTCCCACAAGGAGTCAGTTTGCTCGCTACCAATTCTGGGTGCTTGACACTTGCAGCCTCGTCCTTCTCTCTCTGACCTTGTCTGTGACCCATGGGAGGCCACCATCCATGTTTCTGATGTGGTCCGTCCATGTGACGTCAAATGCCATTCACTGGCAGTAGACATTTAATGCAGGAAGATCAGCCTCAAGATCAATGCCAAGAAAACAAAAATATTGGCCTTTAACACAGAGGAAAGCCATTGCCATTGCTAGTGGGACAGTGCTCGAGGTAGTCGAGGACTTAAAATATGGACTGCTTCGACGGAACAGGTTCTGAAGGTCCAGAGGGCAATTGCCAGGGATGTCTTGCATGGGATGAGGAGAGTGTGGAAATCTGACATGGGAGATGACCTGTTTGTGGCTACAGTGGAGTCAGTGCTGCTGTATGGGGATGAGACATGGATTATCACAGCACAGCAGGAAAAGGTCTTGGATGCCTGCACAAGAATGCATACATCCTATATATTGTCTTTAAATGTTGTTTATTTGTTTCTTTATTATACAGCATGCTGTATATGATCCCTCATTGTCACCTACCTGTATTCACTCATCATTTAGGATTGGGTGACACCCCCAGCCATTGTTTTAATTGTACATAACTAGCCATGATAAAATGGCTTTTTCACTCAAATCTAAATTCCACATAAGGATCTTGAACCCCATTTTTCCAAGAGCACCTGTTTTTTTCTTGAGTCGTATATGACAAAGGTCAGTTCTTGAGCACACTGCTATACTGCCTCTTGACACTTTTCATTTCACTAGTGTAAATTAAGTTTAAGTGTTACCTCTTGGATGGTCACCTTTATAATTGCAGATGATTGTGCCCACAATAGTGGCTATTACAGTGTCTGGTCAATTTTGAACTATACATTTTGGAAAGGAACTACCATTTACCTAGACCACAATTTTGAATTCTAATTCTGACCCCACCACTTTTTAACAGAATGGTCAATTATTTTTAAACCAATTAAATGTCCAAATATAATGTTATGTTTCCTGTCAGAGACCTTGGGCAGTCTGAAAACATTACAGCAACATTTTAGCAGCATATAAATTCCCCCAAAATTAAAGGCCATCTGCTGTCTTCATGTCACGGTTGAATTAATCACAATAGTACTCTTCCATAAAAGCTTTTAGGGTGCAAATAGTATTTGAAGTTTTGCCAAATAAATGACATTGACAGGGTCAAGAAGAAAGCACATGGGGGGGCTTGGCTCTCACCAACATGACTTTGTCTGCCCTTGTAGGATGGAGAGAGAGAGAGAGAGAGAGAGAGAGAGAGAGAGAGAGAGAGAGAGAGAGAGAGAGAGAGAGAGAGAGAGAGGGGATGTGGAAAACAACAGGGTTGTGAGGGTGGTGGATGAATGAACAGGCCTCCTTTGAAGTGGAGGTCTAGAAATAATAACATAAAGGATGGATGATGGAGTGGGTGGCAGAGAAGAGGACAGAGGAGCAGGAGAAATAGAGGCAGTCACCTTGGCAGGGACAATTGAAGAAACGGCTGCCTGGCAAACATAGACATGACTCAGCTGTAATACAATTAGGTGTTGGATTAGATTACCTTGTTTAGACCTATGTTTGGGGTAACATGCCACCACTACATCTTCAAACTGTGTGTGTGTGTGTGTGTGTGTGTGTGTGTGTGTGTGTGTGTGTGTGTGTGTGTGTGTGTGTGTGTGTGTGTGTGTGTGTGTGTGTGTGTCTGTCTGTCTGTCTGTCTGTCTGTCTGTCTGTCTGTCTGTCTGTCTGTCTGTCTGTCTGTCTGTCTGTCTGTCTGTCTGTCTGTCTGTCTGTCTGTCTGTCTGTCTGTCTGTCTGTCTGTCTGTCTGTCTGTCTGTCTGTGGCTGGGGGGGGGGGGGGGGGTGAATAAACTGGAAAGAAAAGAAAGTGTATTGTTTATTGTAGGCTATTATTTATTCTCACCAGCCAGTTTGTTGGCCGAGATAATTTCATAGTCATGCATGCATTGATTTAAATTTCCAGAATATATCTTCTCCTTTTCAAAAGCACCATCTCCTGGACGTTTGTGAGAACGACAAGGAAGGGGGTCTGATGAATATTTGCACATTTCGTTATTTTTTGCAGTGGTGGAAAAAGTACTCACTCACATGTTTTACTTAAGTAAAAGTATCAATACTGCAATGTAGAAATACTCTGTTACAAGTAAAAGCCTGGAATAAAAAAATTACTCGAGTAAAAGTACGAAAGTATTAAAATGTACTTAAAGTACCAAAAGTAGAAAGTACTCATCATGCAGAATGTCCCATTTCACAAGTTTTCAAATGTATGAAATGTATAAAAATCTTTGGAAAATAGCGGCTATTTATTTCAAATGGACGAAATGGGTAATGTATGTTTTGTAATAATAATCAAAATCTATAAAGTAACTTGTAACTAAAGTAATAATTGTATAGGAGCAAAAGTATAATATTTGCCTCTGAGATGTAGTGGAGTAAAAGTACTGACATTTGAAAATACTCCAGTAAAGTAAAAATATCTCAAAATTGTACTTAAGTACAGTACTTGAGTGTGTATTTAGTTACTTTACACCACTGCTTTTTTGTCCAACAGAGGGCAATGGAGCTCTGAGAAATCAGTTACATTAACTTCCTGTTTATATCAAGAGCAAGAGGGGCAGGTTCGAACAACCTATGAGAGACCACTGGTGTTGACAACAATCAGATGACTAACAATATGACCAGTATGCCCATCTCTTTATTAAATAGATGGATCCAAGAAAATAACGATCTAGTTCGCAAATGGAAGGTAAGATCAGCTGGATAGCCAGTACATTGTTGATGCAGTCATAGAAGGGGTGATTCCTCCATACATTGCATGAATTACTGAATTCCATAGCCCTAGAACGTGTTCCATACAGTTTAATACAGCTGTGTAATGTATATGGATATTTAATACACAGCCAGGTTGGCTGTAGATATGGAATACAAATACATGAAACGTATCGAATATCACTATATCAGTATCATAGTTAATCTAGAGCTAAGCAAGCATACCATAGCCTTGGATCAAGACTCTATCATAGATGTATTTTATCGATTTTGACTTAAATGTCAAAATCGATCAAATTCTTCTATGATAGTTTTGATCCAAGGCTAAGCATACCATAGCCTGAGGCTATTTTGTGTAGTTGTTCTTGTCCAGTTGAATGACAAATGGACCACAATGGAAGCTATATGTGCACATTTGGCGTGTTTTTAATTCGTATAGGCCTACTGTCTGTAATAACAGGCAATAAAGTATTCAATCAATCAAAACACATATTGAGGTGCCAATTTGTGTGCCCCAAGAACATACAGTAGGCTTACTGTATGCGCTAGTCAGAAGTTAACGTGTTAGTTCTGCTGCCAGCTCTGTGTGTGTGTGTGTGTGTGTGTGTGTGTGTGTGTATGTATGTATATATATATATATATATATATATATATATATATATATATATATATATACACACACACATACACATACACACACACACACACACACACACACACACACACACACACACACACACACACAGTATATAATTATTATTTTTGTAACTTAATATACTGTACGTTTTTGTCAGAATGTTCAAATTGATTGGACAGCCTATTATGACAAGAAGGGCAGACAGACAGACAGAAGGGAGCTTTATCCGTTGTTACACTGATGTTACAGTGGTTATATGTACCACACTGTGTCTCGTTCAACCCAGATTCGGCTCAAACACGGGGTTAAATTCGTTCTACTGCTAGCTATGCCACCAAAATGTGGAATGCCCTACCAACAGTCATAAAACATTGTGACTCCTTACTACCCTCATTCAAAACCGCTCTAAAAAAGCACCTACAGGTGTCTGCAATTTGTAACTGGCCCCTGTAAAAAGTCTAAGCTTATCACCAGAAATGACTCACCCCCCAACTGTGTACTGTACATATATTACTACTACTTTTTTACGTATATATGATGTTTTACATGTGTACTGTACATATATTACTACTACTTTATTACGTATATATGATGTTTTACATGTTATTGTATATTAATGTTTGTCTTTAAATGTCTTGATGAATTGAATACACAGGACCTCAATGGAAATAAGCCCTGGGCTTATTATGAATCAATCAAACAAACACATACTTTACATAGGCCTAATCCCTCCACAAAATGTCATTGCGTATTCTATGGCTGTACATGGAATGCATCGTATGTAGTATTCTAGGGCTAAAGTTGATGTTGCAAAGGTGATCCAGTCAATGCTGTCTACCTGTACTAATTGGCAAGGTTGTGCACCACGTTCAGCCTGGTTAGACTCATAAATGATATACTATGAATTTTGCTAAACTAAATGAACAATGTTTTAGTTTTGCTTTCCACAGGTACGAGTCCCTTTTTTCCCCAAGTTAGTATTAATAGCTTACTGTAGTAGTTCACTGTTGCTAAAACCACAGTCCTTATCCAAGATAAAAAATACTGTACTGAACTTAGTAGTTAATATTACTCACTGAATTGGTTCAGTCTTTTTTCCACTTCATTGTTTCAGCAACAAGAAAGAGGAGACACCTTCATCCAAGATCAGGACCAGAGCAGACTTAGATCGTATTCTTCTGAGTTTCACAAACTTTTAAGGACAATTCAAGGTGGTGCATTTGTTTTGATACACAGGCATTTCCTTTTTGCATACAAGTACAGACAAAATATCTGCCTTTTTTTTCTACAGACCCCTTTATCACCTGTTTCTCCTTTCCTTCTACCCTTCCACAGGTGTCCCCATTGCAGCAGATCATGCCCAGTTGGAGTTAACAGTGGTGTATAATGCCTGTGTGCTCTCCCTCACTCAGATGCAGTACCCAGAGGCAGAGCTTCTCCTCATACAGGGCCTGGAGAGAGGTACATTATGACATTGTTTGTAAGCCCATAATATATCAGGATTTGGGTTATCCCTGTTAAACCATGGCATGAATCGCTCAAATGACCACAACGCTACTCTTTTGCCCTCTCTCTCCTCTCATCAGCTCGGGGGGTGGCTGGGAGTGAACTATCGGTTTTAGATCCACTTTTGTTTTGGCGAGCAGCTCTCAAATCCCTGGGAAAGTCTGTTTTGTATTCCTCCATAAAGCAGCTGTTCTGCCTGCAGTGGGCCATCTGGCTGTCCACCTGCAAACTAGAAGCCATACAGGATTTCCAGGTGTGTCACTGAATCTTATAAAAAAAAGAAGGCATTCTATGCTAACACAATTGGCCCGTGTTCAGGGGAGGGGAGCCGGGTGGGGAGGGTGATATTGGTCATTGCATGTACTCCTACGGGCTGGGGTGGCACCTGTCAGCGGGGAGTGTTGGGCGGGAGGAGTAGCACGAAGGCTCTACGTCCTCCTGGTGGGGGCTCCTCACTGGCAGGTGAGTCAGTAGGATACAACAGCAGTGACAACACAGAAATGTGTGCGGGGAGGAATCAATTGGCATAACGTCAAAATTGGGGAGAAAACATTATTGGCTACTCTAAATGAAAATTAAGAACAAAGAAAGCATTCAAGACAATCAATTTTTTACGTGTCTTTTTCTTATGTGTGTTTGCCATTACAGCTTCCTGAAATGACTAGCTATTCATTGCTTCAGCATAATCTACATAGCAGGCAATATTGAATAGGAGATTTACTGTGAAAGCTACAGTATGCATGTGCACAGACATGACTTTACACACAGACTTTACAATAGTTAAACAAAAGGAGATCTTACAACAAAATAATTTCCTCAGTTCTATAAATTATTAGGATACGCATTGAATTGGCTTTACATGATCCTAAAAAGCCTTGGAACCAGAAGATTCCCGGTTTGATTCCTGGCTCCTCCTGGCCAGTGTTGAAGTGTCCTTGATACTGATTTGAATAGCTAAATGTAACACATATTGAAAGTGATTTGGATAATAGTGCAATAGGAATGCAGACCATTTAATAGTAGAAATGTCATTTTGCCTTTCTGTGATGGAGGAGGAGCTGTCATCTCTGTCTGAGGATCCAGTTACTGGAATGGAGAATGAAAGGAAGGGTGTGACATTGAGTGAGTCTCCTGAAACACCTCTAGTTGTGTTGGAGCCCAGAGAACTAAGAGATCTACTGCAGATCTGCACCGCCATTGCTCAAGGTCTGTATCCATCAGGGAGGTTGTTACTGGTTAAGGTTGCACCAGACTTAAACTGTTATGATCAGAGTACTAGAATACAGCTCTTTAATTTAAATAATGAAAATAGAGTACGACACTTATAGTAATTTTGTATTATAACACGCACACCTTTAAAAAGTACTACCACAGTGTACTATGCTCAGTATCACAAATTATGTATTCCCAGTTCTTAAATGTTAGTTACCGTATTAGAAATAAAGTTAGGCCTTGAACATTATTGAAAGCTACACTCTAGTTTTCACACTTTGTGTATGTTGGTTGCCCCAAGTGGCAGTGAGAGGTAACTGGTTAGACACTTGCACACTATCCACTGGTGCACCCCAAATCACTTGTATTTTTTTGTAGCTTTAAATATATTTTGCTTTGTTGTATTTTAAGTATATAAGTACTGTATGATAGTTTTTCTGCTTCAGAGTTAGTGGTGGTGTTTGCATGTTCCTAATGTTGCCAGTGTTGGTAGACCATTCATAGTCACCTAAACATTAAAATGTGGGCTGGCTGGTGGCTCAGTGCACAGACCATATTATGCTCCTAGTGAGCGTGAGGAGGACCTGGGTTTGTATCCGATTCCGTCTTGTCTCACGTCTCCTCTCACCTCCTCTAACCACGCCCTTGGTTCACTGTCTCTCTATCTACGATATTCTTATTTGAAAAAAGCATAAAATGCCCCAACAAATATATTTTTTAAAACCATCAAAAAATGTGTCAGTTATTTGTTATGTTGTGCCTTACTGCGAGCAGCTACAATGTATTTTGTTGTTTTTTCTTTTCAGGGGCAGAGTTGCTGAGCGAGGCTCGGAGCTCCGAAGCTTTGTCTACTCTCCAAAACATTTCCTCACTTCCTGCCCCTAGAACTCTCCTGGCAAACACACACCTGCTCTCAGGCCTCTGCCTTGCCCATATGGTACACAAACAGAGAATGTCATCAGACACAAATACAGAAATTAGAGTATGTGACATGCTAATTTGTCCATCCTGCTTGAAGCCTTTGTCAATATTGGGAATGTTTGCATTTTGTCAAACAGGGTCGCCTGCAGATGGCGGTGCAGTATTACAGGAAGGCATTGGAGACAGATTCCCACTGTGTGTCTGCTCTGTACCAGAGCACGCTGATCTATAAACAACTGGGCAACACAAAGGCTGAGATACAAGCTCTGCAGCTGCTGCACTCAGTATGTAATACACAGACAGATGGAAAGGCTTTTAGTGTTCACATAGTATCTATTTTGACACATTAAACACTTTCATCCTAGCATACCTATTTTGAGCATGTCATAGGCAAAACAATTCTAAAATGTAAAAACTCATTATTGTTTTAATCAAGATTTCTTTGCTGTCCAGATGCTGATGTTGCCTCGTATTGCAGAGACTGCCCCAATGGGAAGCAATCTCCTGTACCCTTCCTTGCTACTCCGCAGTCAATCCCTGAGCCGTCTGCTCTTAGTACCCTCCTCCCTGAGCATAATTCACAGTCTGGCTTTGAAGAGTGTTCTCCATGGAAGGTTAGAAGACCAGCTGTGTCTGTCTGCTACACTTCTGTATAGACAGCCTTGACTGTTCAGTAACTCAAAAACACATTTGGTTTGAGTGTAGCATGCTATTGATTATTGCCATTGTTAATTGGCTGTGGGTGCTGTTTACTTTGCACAGGGTGTCAGAGGGTGTAGAACATTACCTGGACCTACTGGCCACCCTTCAGTCAGATGACCAGCACACTGTAAGGATTCACACAGTAACACAGTTTATTTCTTATTCTTTTTGTACTTAAAATTTTATTTGCAGATACAGTGCAGGGGTTCAACATTATCCTCCAGTCCATTCATGAATGTCCATCATTGTTAGTGGTGTTGTCTTGTTGGGTTCTATATTCAGTCCATTTCTCCAATTTTTCGAGCCATAGAGTCTCTTGCAATCTCAAGTTATGAGTTAGTTTCTCCGTTACAAATATATCCTCCACAATGCTCAGCCACTGCTCACAAATTGGAGGATCTGCTTTGCATCATAGCCTTGTAATTGCTTTTTTACTAGCTGCCAATAATACTTTGACTAGCTACATATCTTCTCTTTGTGTATTATCCTGTGTCAAGTTCCCAAGTACAGTACAACACTTGTTTTGGGTATCTCATAGTTTAGTATCTTCTTGATCACTGACCATACATTATCCCAATAGCTTTCCATTTTTGGACAGTTCCAAAATAGATGTTCATGGTCAGCATTTACACATGCACATAACCTCCGACATGGTTGTTGCACCGACAACACTTTCCCTCTAATCCTTGGAGAAAAAAGGAATTAAATTCTTCCAACTGAATTCTCTCCATATTCTAGAGCTTTTGGCCGTACATTGTGTTTTACATATATTGAAAAACTCATACTTATATGATATTTTGATGTATGATATATTTTGCCCTTATATTTTCAAAACTCTGCATCTCCCCCTTCTCTATCATTGTACATACTGCTGTAATGCCCTTTTGTGTCCATTGTTTAAATCCTTGGTCAGGTTTGAAACTTCAATCATATGCCAACCAGCTACAGTACATCAGTTTATTTCTAATGTTCTTCTGTCAGAGCATATTTTTGTTGTTGCTTAGTGCACAAAGTCTTCCCATTTTCACACTCTTTTACACTCACATTTTTGAGGATTTGACTTGTGTGTACTATGTGTCAGGTGCATGCTGAGGCCCCACCCCTCCCCAGGTTACCTGAGCTCTATCTGGAGGCTGGCGCTGCCTTGCTTTTGGCCCGGCGACCGGCTGACTGCATGGCACTGTGTGATGAGGTCATCAACACAACACTGGAGTTGCTCCCCGAGAAGCTGGTGTTGGAGGAGCCTGTAGGAGATTGTGATGCTGATTTTGGTTCTGCAGACAGGCTAGGCAGTGGCACAGACCAGGACAGACTGGGGATGCTGCTCTGGTCTGGGACTGCCCTTCTCCTGCAGGCTCACTGCCAGGCCTACCTGAAGGACTGGAAAAATGCTGTGACTCTGTACACAAGGTTAGAAGGATGCAAATCACTGTCGCAATGTCATTCACCATTGTCATACTGCACAAATATGAGAGTAATTGTTTTATTTTATTTTATCATAGGTCTATCAACCTGCTGGTGAAGGTGCAGGTTAAAAAGAAAGGTGAGTGTTTTAGTCAAGATGGAAAGTGGGGTCCAAACGCATAGGGTGGATTTTTTTTCTTCTCCGCCACCTAGTTTTTCTTAATCCTTGGAGTGTATATTTTAAGATTCTGCCGGGTAACAGGCTGAAATAATGTCCCATGGGGTTCATTTGTAACCCTTTCATTCTATTAGGGCGCGCTCCCACCGCACTTTTATTTTACCTATGGGGCGGAATCTGCCAATGCTTTGTCAATGCAAATGCGTGGATTCATGGTCTTGCGGATTTTTTCCAAGAATCCACTATGTTACACATATCCTACCAAAACCCAAAAATGGAAACAATAGCATATAATGTAGCTAATCTTTGGAAATATAGTCTACATACAACATACAAATGAACACATTTTCCATACAATTTGGACTCAATGAATTCATTACAATTAGTATTGTTAAGATTCAAGCATATCTTGACTCTATTTCAGGGCAAAAATAGAGAAAGAAAACCAAAGTGGACCAAAGTAGCCTACTCAACCCCACTTGAGTCAAAGTATAGATACCCCCGGTGAAACAACTACAAATGAAAGTTGCTCAGTTAAATTTATTTTTCGAGTTAAAGTATTGGAGTAGGTGCTTTTTAAAATGCTAAAGTATTCAAAAGCACATTTTAATTTTAATATCAAAGCATGCTGTATTTAAATGTAGACACTTTCCAAGATTTATTTTTCTTCAGAAATGTTAATAAAATATAAATATTAGTGAAGATAGCAGCTCTACACACTCACTGTGATGCGTTGTGAGCTTGTAGATCTTCTATTTTTTTTTTTACTGTTAAAGATTTTTTAGCTTTAGCTTTTTGTGTTTTGTTGTTTTGAATCATTTTAATGTTTCATGCTGTGTTTTTGTTTCTGTTGTATTTTACGCATTTTGTGAGTTCTCTCTGTGAGAAGTGTTGTATACAAATAAATGTACATACTTACTTCACCACTACACGTTCAAAAGAGTTGTTGAACATGTCTCACCAGGCAGGTCATGTCATTTGTTAATGAGGTAATCAAACGTGGCACTGCACTGGCTATGATGACATTAGAGACTATGGATGATGATGGTGCTGTTCCCCAAATGGAAGGAAGGCCTAGCCTGCTCTTAAACTTCGGGTGTCTGCCTTCTGGACCAAACCTCAAAGAGGTTCCACAGGAGAGGAGCCTGATAGTTGAAAGTTCTCTCTTGGAGATTCTAGGAGCCGCAAAGTAAGCCTTCATAGCCTACTGGGAATGCAGGGACTCAGACACGTGCATGCTCTCACACACACGCACGTACGCACGCTCACACGCACGCACGCAAGCACGCACGCACGCACGCACAAGCACACACACACAACTTTATTTCAGGCAGAATCTTCAAATACACACTCCAAGGAGAATGAGAAAATAATCTGCAAGAAAACAATCAACTACAAGTATTTAGTAAAAAGACAAATGTAGGTCCGTTTTTTTCAAATCCCTAACCCTAAAATAGAGTCAAGATATGCTTGAATCTTCATAATACCAATGTTTATGAATTCCTTGAGTCCAAATTGTATGGAAAATGTGTTCATTTGTATGTTGTATACTTCCAAACATTTGCTGTTTCCCTTTTTGGGTTTGGGTATGTGTAACATAGGGTTAAAAATGAACCCTGTGGGACATTATTTGAGTGTGGTGCCTGCGGCAGAATCTTAAAATACACACTTCAAGGATTAAAAAGATGCACTTGGTAAGAAAAAGTATTTAGTAAAAACTGAAATATATATGTGATATGAACATTTTCGGGTCGTTTTTTTGTGTGCTGTTTTTGTCCTGTAGCCTGATAGTGTCAAGATGTGCTTGATTCTTAATAATAACCACTTTAATGCATTCCTTGGGTCCCAATGGTTTGGGAATTTGTTTGTATTTGTCTTTAGTTGTTTCCTTCAAAAGTATGCTCTTTTCTTTTTTCTTCCATTTTCGGGTTTGGGTTCAGGATATGTGTAATAAATGGTTAAAAATTAACCCCATGGGACATCATTTCATCATGCAGAATTTTTAAATACACACTTCAAGGATGAAGAAAAAACAAGTGGCGAAAAAGAATCCACCCTATGCACGTGAACCCCACTTTCCATCTAGACTATTATTATTTTTTGTTGACATGTCTTTGCCCAATTCTAGGGATTTGATAGATATTTATATATAGCTCATAGTCTCAATGTCCAACCATAGGTTTTCAGCCCCAGATTCCCTGTGTTGACATTGTTGGCAGACAAGCGTCTGGCTTGAATACACTGCAGAGGCTGAAAGGGCTGTCACTAGCTGGAAGGGGTATCAGCTTCACCCAAAGGGACCAACTGAGAGAAGCACTCCGAGACCTCCAACTCAGCCTACAGGCGTCACCAGGCACAGCATCATTATACATAACAATCTGAATCTATTTATTATTACAAAAAGGATTTCTTGTATGTATGAGTTGTGTCTTGATGTTATTATCTTCTGTCCCCCAGAGTGTGTGAATGCAGGACAGTGGCTTGGTGAGGTACTATGGAGGCTGGGAAGGAAACGGGAGGCTGTATCCTGCTGGGAAAAGACATGGGGCTCTGCAGCGGAGTCCTCTGTAGAGTAAGATGCCATCATTAGTATTCACTCTCTCTGTTAGCTACTCATTGGAAGATTAGTCTGGTTCCTTATGCTTAGATTTACAATGTTGTCGGATTTTTTTGAAGATTTGCAAAACTATACATTTTTGGAAAGGTTATTGTCTAAGGAATCAGAAAATCAATGTTTGCATTTGCCCAGCTGTGTATATGGCGGCCATATTGGCAATTACAAAATGGCCACCCTAAAATGTACGGTTTTTAATATCTCTGCCTCTAAATAAGCTGGAACATTAATTTTAACTCCTAAACCTACATTTTCAGTGTTGAGGAATCCAATGGTGGTAATTATAAAGCTACAAAACTTTACAATATTAACCCTTAGATGCATGACTGAGTCCAAAATGACCAGATGTGGTTGTTTTCTTGCAATATCTTTGTAATTAAAAAACATTTATCAATTCATATTGAAGATTTGCAAAACTATACATTTTTGGAAAGGTTATTGTCTAAGAAATCATAAAATCAATGTTTGCATTTGCCCAGATGTCTGTGGCCATATTGGAATTGACAAAATGGCCGCCGTAAAATGTATGTCTTGTAATATCTTGGCTTCTAAATAAGATGGAACATTGTTTTTAATGGCTAAACCTACATTTTCAGGGTCAAGGAATCCAATGGTGCAAGTTATCATTTCATTTTTTGTATCATCCCATTGACATAATCCATCATATGGGTAAAAACAGCACAGCCCAGGCAGTCAGTCAGATACTAACTCAGTGTTCTTTTTATTTCTTTTAACTGTGAACTTTGGATGTTTGTGTAACCATCTTAAACATCATGACATGTGTAATCTTAGACAGTCTATGCATCATCATAATCATCATCATCATCATCATCATCATCACTTTCGTGCGTCACAGCTTGGGAATCGTCATCGTTCTGACACTGGCTGCTGCAATGACACATTTCAGTATAGGCTAAGTCCTTAGCTTTGCAGGAACATCTGCCAGAAGAACAGTCAGATTTACACTTGCATTGAACCATCTCAAGGATGGCCTTTTGGGCTGGGAGGACCTCTGTGGTCGTTGGTTTCAGCATGCCATCCAAGTGTTTGAAGTACCCATTTTGCAGGGGATGCAACTGTGGATCCTGCATATTAATGGCTGCTTGTGCCCATGCCCTTGTTTGGACATGGATTCTCAAGATGTGCTGCTTCAGAGCTCCAGGTGTTGGAGGGAGCTTGTCACTTTCTGCCCTGTGTTTGCAGAACAGATGCCATCGCAGTTCAGGGATTGTCTTGATGTTGATACCCTTGGGTGAGTAAGCTGTAAGGACTCCAGTGTTGACAGCATTCCTTCCATCACTTCTGCTTCATCCAAAAGCATCTGTAGAGCATTGATAACATCTTCATCCGTTTTGAGGTAGACCTGCAGCCAGGTTGCCTTGCCTACCATCAAACACATCCCGATGAGCAGGTTCCTCTCCCATGACAAGACGAAGGCTGATCTGACTGACTATCTTGATACCAAAACACTAGAGTACAACAGGGGATCCTCCAAGCTGATCATCACGTCTGCTTCTAGATACACCAGGAGCAACAAAGACCTGGTCTTTGAAGAAAATAACCACGAAGAAGCAGACACACTGCTGATCCACCAGGCTGTGCTGGCTTCACAGCGAAACCCACCTGATGCACCGTTGGTATTTTTCTCCCCAGATACGGACGTTTTAGTGCTAGTCACAGCAAACTATGACCTCCTGCTGATGAACACGTCCATTTCTATGGCCTCTGGTGTTGTGCAGATTGAAGATTGTGGCGAGCTCTAGGTAAAGAAAGAGCAAAGGCTTTGCCAGCCTTCCATGCATTCACTGGGGCCGACAACACAGGGAGGTTCTCCCGTATAAGCAAGGCAACCTGGCTGCAGGTCTACCTCAAAACGGATGGCGATATTATCAAAGCTCTGCAGATGCTTTTGGATGAAGCAGAAATGACAGAAGGAATGCTGTCAACACTGGAGTCCTTTGTATGTGCAGCTTACTCACCCAAGGGTATCAACATCAAGACAATCCCTGAACTGCGATGGCATCTGTTCTGCAAGCACAGGGCAGAAAGTGACAAGCTCCCTCCAACACCTGGAGCTCTGAAACAGCACATTTTGAGAGTCCATGTCCAAACAAGGGCATGGGCACAAGCAGCCATTGCTCTGCAGGATCCACAGCTGGATCCCCTGCAAAATGGGTACTTCAAACACTCGGGTGGCATGCTGAAACCAACGACCACAGAGGTCCTCCCAGCTCCAAAGGCCATCCTTGAGATGGTTCAATGCAAGTGCAAATCAGACTGTTCTTCTGGCAGATGTTCCTGCAAAGCTAAGGACTTAGCTTGTACTGAAATGTGTCAGTGCAGCAGCCAGTGCCAGAACGATGATGATTCCCAAGCTGTGATGCACGAAAGTGATGATGATGATGATGATGATGATGATGATGATGATGATGGATAGAGACTGTCTAAGATTACACATGTCATGATGTTTAAGATGGTTACACAAACATCCAAAGTTCACAGTTAAAATAAATAAAAAGAACACTGAGTTAGTATCTGACTGACTGCCTGGGCTGTGCTATTTTTACCCATATGATGGATTATGTCAATGGGATGTTACAAAAAATGAAATGATAACTTGCACCATTGGATTCCTTGACCCTGAAAATGTAGGTTTAGCCATTAAAAACAATGTTCCATCTTATTTAGAAGCCAAGATATTACAAAACATACATTTTACGGCGGCCATTTTGTCAATTCCAATATGGCCACAGACATCTGGGCAAATGCAAACATTGATTTTATGATTCCTTAGACAATAACCTTTCCAAAAATGTATAGTTTTGCAAATCTTCAATATTAATTGATAAATGTTTTTTTAATTACAAAGATATTGCAAGAAAACAACCACATCTGGTCATTTTGGACTCAGTCATGCATCTAAGGGTTAATATTGTAAAGTGTTGTAGCTTTATAATTACCACCATTGGATTCCTCGACACTGAAAATGTAGGTTTAAGGGTTAAAATCAATGTTCCAGCTTATTTAGAGGCCGAGATATTAAAAAACGTACATTTTAGGGTGGCCATTTTATAATTGCCAATATGGCCGCCATATACACATCTGGGCAAATGCAAACATTGATTTTCTGATTCCTTAGACAATAACCTTTCCAAAAATGTATAGTTTTGCAAATCTTCAAAAAAATCCGACAAAATTACATAGTGAACCAGACTATTGAAGGCTAAGTGCCACTTGCAGCAGTGAATGAATAAAATAAATGTCCTTATTGGTCAAGAGGGGCTCATCTGTCATGTAATGCTGTTACTCCCCAAAAAAATTTAAGCCATGTAATAGGTTGAAATTTTAGTATATCTAAATGTCTATATTTTGTATTCCAGGTATCTTCCTCTATACCTACAGGACCTCCACTCTGGCCCCACCCTGGACCCCACTGACCTCCGTCACAGAATAGAGGAACTCACTCACACATTATAGTGCTTGCCAACGTGTCGTCACCACGGGGGGGGGCGTGGCATAGTAGCTGCAGACATACTGGTGAGGGGCAATGTTAAGTCGACCTGTTTATACCCCACAAAGATGTCCGCCGCTACCAAATGACAGTTGTTGACGCCCCCTTCAGGATTTTTGCCACGCACTATAAGGTCAGAATAATACACTTATTGCTTGTCAGGTGAATCCAAAGTGCAGAAGACACGCAGATCCCAAACCTCTTTGGGTGCTGGATCAAACGTTCGTCATTTAAGCAAAATAAAGAAAATTTGCACACCAAACAAGACTTCTGTTTGCAGATTTATTTCAACATTTCAAGCCACCAGGCTCTTCCTCATATTTACTGAACCCCCCCATTAACAGGATAGACATGATAATATTAACAAATGAACACACATTTTCAACACATCAGGGTTTCTTTTTTATGTACCCAACCCCCTACCCCCAGACCAGACCTTATGAGTGCAGACAAACAACTTTTATGGTAGATATCTTTTGTCCCTTTTGTTTTTGCAATCCTTTGTGTAGACAAGAGGCCCCTATGTAGGTAGTAATATGACAGCTGTATATCCTGAGTACTTTTGAGTATTGTTGAAACATTTGGGAGATATGTAGGCTATATGTAAAAACAGCACGAGTACAGTCAAACACTTTGTCTAAAAGGATAACATCAACATCTGTCTCCCCAGAATGACAGATTTTGTAGCAATTAATATTGGGCCTTATATGTAATTAAAATGTATATGTATTTGGCCCCTCATTTGTCAAATAAATGTGTACCATATGGGCAAAAATGGTGCCCAGTAGTTCTCAGGGGCCCAGTGTTGCGGTTACAATACCCACCACTACCAAGACCATTTTGTTGTGTTAATGCAATTAATTAACCCTGTCAAAAGTTCTACTCGGTACTCCTCCACGATATGGAGACATTGGCGTAACAGCCTCTACGGACTTTGAAAAGCTGTAGTTGGACTGTTTTTATGTGGTTTTTCTTTTATTTCTTTTTATTTTATTTTATGTTTTATTGCTTTTACTGTGTGATTGTCATGTTTTGCTATATGGACCCTGAGTCTGAAATAAAGATTGAATTGAAATGTAAAATAAATAAATACATTTGTAAATAATTGTTGCAACTTGTTGGCATCGTTTTCTGGAATGTTGAATAAAAGTACAGCATTTTACGGTGATTTTGTGTGATTGGTTATTTCTAATACTGACTGAATTTTATAACAATTGTTTTTTTTCCACGACCCTTCGTTTTATCAACGCGGTGTGACTTCATTGGAGGACAGACGGCTAGTGACAGGCGTCGTTAGACCAATAGGAAGGGAGTTACAAACACAAGGACATCCCACTCGTTTCCAACTGGCCAACGTTCCACAATATTCCAGAACGGGACTTCCTCTTTCTTTGGTGTTTCGCCCAGGTGGGCGTGGTTATATGACTAAACCTAACCCTAACCTTACAGCCTTAACCCCAGTCAGTGGTTTCCAAACTTTTTTGGTCGTGACCCTAAAGAGAAATGTGATGTATTCCCGGGACCCAAACTAGTGAAAATCTACAATCTACAAGCTCACATCGCGTTGCGATACGTGAGCTTGTAGATCTGCTATTTTCACTACTTCTATTTTTTTAAAGGTATCTTGTAGTGGAATTTAGATTTAGAATGTATGGATAATTGTAGGAATAATTGAACATCTTTTGAAAAATATATTTTTTTTTTAAATAAGTAAAAAAAACAGGATATTTACTCTATAAAAATGGGTCTGCGACCCACTGTTTGGGAACCAGCTGCCTTACCCTAACCTCAAAACCACGCCCATCTGGGCCAAGCACCTGGGACAGAGAGATCGCGTCACGCCAGTGGCTCGTGTCAGTGGTTGTGCAGAGCGGTGGGCGTGTCACAGGACGTTTAACAAAACCGACGGACGCCCGACAGCCAATCAGACCATAGAACTGTCCCAGGCCGTCGGTACAACTATAAAGAAATGCGAGGAAACTGCTCATCATTCCAGGCAAATTAGAGACAGAAACACGGACTGATAACTCTTCGCCAACAACATTTAGCTAGATTTTCTTTATTTATACATATTAATCCAGGTGGACGACCATGGCCTCGGGATCGGAGTAAGTATAACCGTGTTGTAAATGTAAACGTCATGCGATGCCCTCAGCTCGGCTAATGCGTTGTTTGGTATAAAGTTAGCCTGTTAGCTCGTTGTGTGACTGTGATGAACTGTAAGCTAGGTTAGCTAATTAGGTCAGTTAGCCTCAGCCTCCGCATTTAAGTGCCAGCGTTTTACGACGCATTGACGTTACTTGTCCACCGTCGACGACAATGATGACCGCGGCAGTACGGTGTCACTTTGGGGGGAATGGTGCGACAACAAATAGCCGTGGTGGTCCTTCCACAAAGCGCAGTCAACGCTTCAGCTGCGCTAACAGGCTAGCGTTAGGCTATCGTTAGCCTAGCGGCCACCAGTGTTGCCAGGTTTTGTGAGAGAAATAAGCAACCAGGTCTATGAAAACAAGCCAAAAAGAAACGACTTTTAGACTACGGTTATTTATAAATAGCCGATCTTCAAGCTCGGTTGTGAGCTTGCAGGTCTACTATGTTGTAAAATAAGGGGGGAAATATATATATAAAAATATGTTAAACATTTTCTATAACATAAATATTGTATGGGGGCCCCACTCCTTGCACAATATTTTCAGATGGGGGTCCGTGGACAAATACATATTCATCTGTGGGTCCTTGACATGAAAATGTTTAAGAACCACTGGTTTAAACAACATTAGGAAACAAGCCCAAATAAGAAACTGTACATAAGAAACGATCCCAAAAAAACGCAACGCGCAACTACTAATATTTACAAGCTACTTTACAGAAAAACAAGCCAAAAGTCGCTTATAATAAGCCGACATGGCAACACTGGCCACTAGTCTTGATCAAGGCCAAAGCCATCTCCACAGCACCGGCATGTTGTTGGCCTGCCCAAATATAATTTCACCTCTAAACTACTAATTAACCATTAAATAAAAGAATCATCCGTGTCTGTCTTGTTGACGCTAGAATGGAAGGTCTGTTTTTGTGTTCATGCTAGCTTTAGATGGCAAGCTGTCAAAAGCCATTCAGCATCAATGCACCACCAGCCTAGCATGCTAACTTAGCTGCTAGCTTGTATTCATTTCATCTGATAAACATTTAACAAAGGCTCTTATTTCGATATAAGTAAAAGGCGTAGTCGCTTAACACTTATTTCAAGTGATTGGATTGTACAGCTAAGTTGGCAGTGAATTATGTGTTGTCTGTAGTGCTTTTTTTAAAGAGGGAAAATAAAGGTTTTTTTAATCCTTTTGCTGTGTCATCTGGGCTCTCAGCTAGCCGAGAGAGGCTAACGCTAGCCAGATAAACAACACGAAACAGAAACCATGAAACGTAATCAAAGTAACCCGGGGTTTCTAGAATTGTCCTGCTATTTTAATAATGACAGTGAAATTGTTCGACAGAAATGTGAAATCTGATGAGTTTTATTTTTCACGCTTTAGCTGTTGCGCATGAAGGACCCTGGTTGTCTGTTACTGGTATTGTGTTTTGACAACCATTAAAGCCTGTAGGACTCCGTGGAGATTATTCTAATCAGTAATCACATATCTGTTTTTCACAGCACCAAAAGTGCTGATGATCTTTCCACTGCCATTCTGAAACAGAAGCCCAGGCCCAACAGACTCATTGTCGATGAATCCATCAATGAGGACAATAGTGTGGTCTCCCTATCTCAGGTAGTATTTCTGAATTTGTATCACACACTGACATATTCAAAATGACTTATCAAATGTGATCATAAACTGGCTTATATATAGATAACTGTTTCTGATTTCTGTGAAGCTTGTGTCAAGCTCATTCTAACTGTCTTTATTGATTGTGCTTCTTATTGTTATTTCTTACTTTTGTGTTGCTGTATCTGACAGTACTTTCCTTACTCTGCATCTGTAACTTTGTAACTAACTGCTGTGCTGCCCCTGGGTGACTGAAATTCCTCTGATGATTAATCAAGTTATCTAGCTATGCCAAGACATAAAGTTTGTTTGAACTTGCATTCAGACCAAGATGGACGAGCTGCAGCTCTTCCGTGGGGACACAGTGCTGATGAAGGGAAAGAAAAGGAGGGAGACCGTGTGCATTGTTCTGTCTGACGACACCTGTTCTGATGAAAAGGTCCGCATGAACAGGGTTGTCCGCAACAATCTGAGGGTCCGTCTGGGGGACGTCATAAGGTGGGGATACTCAAGCGTCTAACTTTAGATAACTTGCGTTAAACTAGATAATGTCATTAACTGTACCCCCCCCCCCTCCAGCATTCAACCATGTCCTGATGTGAAATATGGAAAAAGGATCCATGTGCTCCCAATAGATGACACCGTAGAAGGGATTACTGGAAACCTGTTTGAGGTCTACCTCAAGCCTTACTTCCTAGAGGCGTACAGACCCATTCGCAAAGGCAAGTATCAGATCAACCTGGTTAGAAATGAAAAGTGCAACTGTACCAGATGAGGGAGTGAACCTAATATTTTTTATCCTTTCCTTGTGCCTCTGAAGGTGACATCTTCCTGGTCAGGGGAGGCATGCGTGCTGTGGAGTTCAAGGTGGTAGAGACTGATCCCTCCCCCTACTGCATTGTTGCCCCTGACACAGTCATCCACTGTGAGGGGGAACCCATTAGGAGAGAGGTGAGTAGCAGACAACTCGCACCGTGGGTGTTATGACTTTGTCAAGATACACATTGAAAATGGGATCTGATCTTTTTGTGTGTGCAGGACGAGGAGGAGTCCCTGAATGAGGTTGGCTATGACGACATTGGAGGAGTGAGGAAGCAGCTAGCTCAGATCAAAGAGATGGTGGAGCTGCCTCTTAGACACCCTGCTCTGTTCAAGGCAATTGGAGTCAAGGTGAGGTGCAATTAACAAGTGGTCTTCACCTTTGTTTAGCTCTACACACATGTGCTGTACCATGTTCCTAAATTCATTTATATTGATGGATAATGTTGTTTTAAATTCTCCCTATCCAGCCACCACGTGGTATCCTGCTGTATGGACCCCCTGGAACAGGAAAGACCCTGATTGCTAGAGCTGTGGCAAATGAAACTGGAGCCTTCTTCTTCCTTATCAATGGTGTGAACTAGTTGAGCAATAACATGCCTTGCCTTATATTGTCATTATATTTCATGGCAAATCCCAGTACTCCTTTGAAAAGACTACCAGCACTCACTCTCATCCATTTAGGATCTTGTTTTTTATTGAAGTCTTTAGCCCCCAGCAGCACCCCTGGTGGAGACCTTTCTAGTTTAAAAAACAAACAAACAACAAATATGGCAACATGAAACCATAGACCTATCCCAATTAAACAGTTTTAAAGAAAGTAGTCCCGACTGCCTTCACAAACGAGGTGGTTGCTATGCAGTGTTTGTTAAGAATTCTATTCTAATTCACCAGTATCACACTTTTGCCTGTTGTCCTTTGCCGTTTATGACTGACACATAACAGACCGGCAGGTGGACTTTCCCATGGAGACATTGCTCTATCCACTCCTCCATAGTTATGCCTACAGAGGTCAAAGTTCACCTTAAAATGTGTTGTGTATTTCACCTTGACTTAGTTAGCAGCCTCCTTAGCCACAGAGTTGTATAGAAGAACATACTAGAATGTTAGACTTAATAGCCATGGTATATGGTTATTATAACCTATCCATCAGATTATGTGAATTGACCAACCTGTTTATAAAATTGTTGGCTTTGTCCCAGAGCCTTTTTTACTATCATGTGCAACCTTTTTTGTTTGTGGTAAAATTAAGCGGAAAGCCTTATGGATCTAGCGCAAATCGGCTGGGAAAACTGGGAAAAACCAAGCTGGTCAATGAATGATAATCCCAAAGACGAGTCATCATAAAATCAAATAGTTCCAGGATCAGTGTTCATCTCCCTTTTTGTTGGCATGCTTAACACATTGACTGCAATCACGTAGATCTACGCGAACCGCTTTAAAGCCGCCACGTGCCAATCGCGTAGATCTACGTGAAGTGAAAACTTAAAAATGCTGTATTTCGGCTCCTGAGTACTTTTTTTTTTCCAATGAAAAACTCTGGCACTGGCTAAAAAAATATGAAATAATTCTGGCAGTCAATGTGTTAAACAATATAAATGAAACACTGGCTGCATGCCGTCTGTCCCCCAAATCAAAATCATCTTAGCTTTCCTTGTACTTAAGTATTTTAAATGGGATACGTTGCTGAACTAAAAGTTTGTTCCTCTGTTCCAGGCCCTGAGATCATGAGTAAGCTGGCTGGAGAAAGTGAGAGCAACTTGAGAAAGGCCTTTGAGGAAGCGGAGAAGAATGCCCCTGCCATCATCTTCATTGATGAGCTTGATGCCATCGCCCCCAAGAGAGAGAAGGTTAGGAGAGGGAAACTAAAAGGCTACTTTAATAGCGGTACATTACTTGTTTTCTCTTGTTTTCTCTATCTAGTGAACTGTTGTGCTTATCTGTCTGTGTAGACTCATGGAGAGGTGGAGAGGCGTATTGTGTCTCAGCTACTCACCCTGATGGACGGTCTGAAGCAGAGAGCTCATGTCATCGTCATGGCTGCCACCAACAGACCCAACAGCATTGATCCAGCTCTTAGGAGATTCGGTAAATACACATTTCTCTATGCTTACCACCGCATGGATTGAAGTTCTCAGTCGCCACGACTGATTTCAGTCATTTGGATTCCATAGAAGTCAGCAGCATGTCTTCTATGGAAGCATGTCATGCACCGAAAATAGACTATCTACAAGCTTACCACGCATTGCACTGCGTGTGTTGTAGTGGTCAAACTGGTCAAACAAGTGGTTCAATCCTCCAGAAAATCCTAATGATCTCAGATATTTCATAAAAGCAAAGGTTAACCCTCTGGCGTCTGGCATTTTGTTTTAAATTACCTTTTTTTTTGTCAGGGCTAGTATGGCTGACTTTAGCATCAATCTGCAATTTCTTCAACTCGTTGGTTGTATAGCTACCAAAACATCATAATTATACATATTGTGCTAATTGTTTATGAAACGCAACGCGCGTGTGCTTGTGTTCCTTTCATGCGGTTTCACGAATTGCATATTAGGAAATGGCCTGGAAACAAACATTTTTATCAGTCGTGAGATTTTATTTTGCTTTAATCCATGTTACCACGGCTCCCCAGGAAGAAAGTTGATAAAGGTGCTAAATGCCTTTTTGGAGGGGGTCAGTGGAGTTGTGTCCATAGCGAATCCAGTATTTAGCTTAAAACCACTCTTGCCGGTAACGATAAACACAGGTTTTAGCAGGAGCAGTTTGCCTGAGCACCAGAGGCTGGCAATTTGAATATGAGGTTTCACTGAATAATACATGTATGACTTTGACCAACCTTAGAAGAGATACAACCACCACCCATTTGTGATAGTAAGGGAGAAACAAGCGCTCCCTCCTGTGTCCCTCTGGCAGACATAGTTGTTGAGCAAAAATTGACAATCAACAATAATTAAGCCTAATTGAACAGGTGTGCTATGAATGTGAGGCTAGTCCCAGATTAGTTTTACTTGTTAATCAAGTAGTAATGATAGTTTGAACCAGCTTGATGCAGTTTTTAGCTTACTTTAATATACCACAGGAAAACGAAATCAACGTTAATCCTCTACTCTAAGCTATCACCAGTAGAAATATTGTTTGTCAGATCTAACAGTATGGCTGATAATAGTTATAGATTAGATGGTGGGATAAGGAAGGCGGCTTGGGAGAGACAGATGAAGCAGAAGGTGCATGAAGGGCAGCTAATTCAAGATCTACAGAAATAAGAGGGGAAAGGTTAATGGATTCAGAACTCAAGTGATGGAGATTCCAATATTCTGCAAATACAGCCAAGAAAAGGACAGAAAAAAGCAGTGAGAATGGAGAGATGAGGAAAGAAACAGTTCAATCTCACCCAGTTGAAAAATATACATGTTATACAGGTCTATCTCAAATCAACACATATGTGTTTATATACTGCATATTATCATACCCAAGAAAAAGTATTTAAAAGTTCCAAAATGTTACTAATGCACTAAAATGCTTTCTTGATGGTGTCCACACTACTGCCTAGTGTCAGACAATAATTTTGGCACATTTTCATTGGCGAACAAAGGGTTTTAATCCATTATTACATACTTTGAAATCGAAACTGAAACCAAGAACATGTGTATTTGGCATCAGTTTCTCGGCTCATTTTATGGGAATCGAAACCTACCGGTAAATGTTCCTGGCGAGCAGGTCCATAGCAGATAAACAAAGGAAAACCTTAGGTGGCAATAGTTCAAACAAATGAATTAATTGTTCAGTGGCATTTTCCTCAAATTGTTTGAAAATACATTATCTAAGAAATATGTAAAACATTCTGTTAATGTTTGTGGAAAACTGAAAGATGACAAATACTTAATATTGCAAATGCAAAGTGACAGACAGTGACAACAATGACAGAGGAGCACACTTAACTAGTTGAACAGCAATAGTCCATATTCACACGGTGGCCATTTTGGAATTTAACATTGCGTTGCTGTGGCAACTGGGGTGGCATTTCATTGACTTAATGGCAATATGGCCGCCGTGTGAATATGGTCTATTATTGTGCCACTGCCACATTCTGTTTTGAAAGACGCACTCATTTGGTGTTCTCACTCGCTTCCTTAGTATTAACAGACATTTTTAATCCTTTTCCCGCTTGCGTCAGGATTATCTTGACCCAGCGTTGTTTACCGTCACTCATCAAATATTAGTTAACTGTTTTTTCATGGCCGTGTCCTTACCCCAATCCGTGTATGCCACTGAATACAGCAGTTATGTTTATGTGTACGAGAAGTATATATATTTCTTAAGTAGAGAAGCATCAGCTTTATCGGGATCAAACATCAAACAGACCATGTGGTTGTTTTGACTGAAGGGACACATTTATGGAAGACCCGTCTTGTGGGTGTGTTTTTGGATGCATGTGGAGGCAGTAGTGCAGTAAAAAAAAAAAGACAAGGAATTGTTTACACCCCTAGCTAATTTCATAATCTCATTATGATATTTTCTGCAATAAAGTAGCCACACTTTGCATGTTCTAATTCGAGCCAAGGAAAGACCCTTTGGTCAGACACACTGGCATTTGTACCACACTAATAGATTGTTCTCCCCCTTCCAGGGCGTTTCGATAGGGAGGTGGACATTGGCATCCCTGATGCAACAGGCAGACTGGAGATCCTCCAGATTCACACCAAGAACATGAAGCTGGCTGATGATGTTGACCTTGAACAGGTCTGTACATGCATGTCCCTCGGGAACCTGCTGTTAAGGGACTGGCTGCAGTGCTGAACGATATTTTGAGGACATTTGGGTGACCTCTTGTTCTATCAATGGTTGTGATATGAATATGCAGTCAGAGAAATTGCCAAGAATCATCAAGAATTTTCTGAGCGGAGTGACTTAATCTACAATGTGTTTATCAATTTCTTTGTATATCTAGGTGGCCAATGAGACCCATGGACATGTGGGTGCAGATCTGGCTGCTCTCTGCTCTGAGGCAGCTCTGCAGGCTATCAGAAAGAAGATGGACCTGATTGACCTGGAGGATGAGACCATTGACGCTGAAGTCATGAACTCCCTGGCTGTCACTATGGATGACTTCAAGGTGAGAACAGTAAAGAGGAATGAAGTTTCACGTGATCTGTAGTGTTGAGCTCTCCCTAACATGGTTCATCCCATTATTCCAGTGGGCCCTAAGTCAGAGCAACCCATCAGCATTGAGGGAGACTGTGGTTGAAGTTCCCAACATCAGCTGGGAAGACATCGGAGGTCTAGACGATGTCAAGAGGGAGCTGCAGGAGCTGGTGCAGGTATGCCAATCCGCAGATATTATGTGACCGAAACGGGCACAACGCAATCTGTGGCTTTTATATGATCAAACAAAATTTCTCCTCTCGTCCTCAGTATCCAGTGGAACACCCGGACAAGTTCCTGAAGTTTGGCATGACACCATCAAAGGGTGTGCTGTTCTATGGACCCCCTGGTTGTGGTAAGACACTGCTGGCCAAGGCCATTGCTAATGAATGCCAGGCTAACTTCATCTCCATCAAAGGACCTGAGCTGCTCACTATGTGGTTTGGTGAGTCAGAGGCCAACGTCAGAGAGATCTTTGACAAGGTGAGATGTTGTTATTGCTGCAATACTCAGAATTTTGATATGGGTGTATGAGGTGAAGCTCTTCAAGTTAACATTTTTGTTTTCATGTATGTACCCAGGCTCGCCAAGCAGCCCCTTGTGTCCTGTTTTTCGATGAGCTGGACTCAATAGCCAAGGCCCGCGGTGGCAACGTGGGAGATGGTGGTGGAGCCGCTGACCGTGTCATCAACCAGATCCTGACTGAGATGGACGGCATGTCCAGCAAGAAGAACGTCTTCATCATTGGAGCCACCAACAGACCGGACATCATCGATCCTGCCATCCTGAGACCTGGTCGTCTGGATCAGCTAATCTACATCCCCCTGCCTGACGAGAAGAGCAGGATCAATATCCTCAAGGCCAACCTTCGCAAGAGCCCCATCGCCAAGGTGACTACTGCTGCAATGGAAAATATTAAATAACTCACACATAATGACAAACAAACCGGGCAGAAATGTCCACCTGAAATCTCATAATTCCCCACCACCCTTTTTAATTCAAGAGTCCATACTTAATTACCATTTCAATGAGACATTGTTTGGAATTTGATTCGGTGAGTGCTCTGGAGAATATATATATGTGTGTGTGTGTGTGTGTGTATGTACGTATATATCCATACACATGCATACAAATCCTCTGTGAATGAAACACAATTGACTGGTGCGTAAAAAATAACTGACTGCCTCAGAATATGTCCTTTTACATAATTTAGTAATTGGAAAGGACAAATAGTGCATTGGCTGTTTGAGGCGGGGTCCCATATTATTTTCAAACTCATCCTGAGAATGCAGGTGTTGTAAATATTAGATGCTTGCAAGATCCTGACCATGTTTTTTTTCTTATGCTATCTTTACCATTTTACTTGGCTCTTTCCTGTCATCGGCTGAGCAGTTTCCACGCAACACTTAAATGGAGAATGTGAAGACAATTAATTAATCATTTCTTGTATCTTACAGGAAGTTGATCTCGACTTCCTGGCCAAGATGACCAACGGCTTCTCTGGCGCTGATCTCACAGAGATCTGCCAGCGGGCATGTAAGCTGGCCATCAGAGAGAGCATTGAGAATGAGATCCGCAGAGAAAGGGAGAGGCAGACCAACCCATCAGCTATGGTCAGTGTTGTACTGTCTCTTTCATTCACATTTCCATCTTCATCCCCCTTTGCTGTTCTACAAGTTGAGCTCAAAGGGCATCTCTCCCCTAATGTCTTTTTGTAGGAAGTAGAGGAAGACGACCCAGTGCCTGAGATCAGGAAGGACCACTTTGAGGAGGCCATGCGCTTCGCTCGTCGCTCTGTCAGTGACAATGACATCCGTAAATACGAAATGTTCGCACAGACGCTGCAGCAGAGCCGTGGTTTCGGCTGCTTCAGGTACATTTGACTATTTTTGCATTTTGTGGAGATGCTGCGTTTTATTGAATGAATCAGATTTTCAAAAACAGTGAAAATTGCAGACTTTTGTTTTAAGTAAAATAAGCCTTAAGTGGTTAATCAGACTCACTGATTGAATCAAATATGTTTGTGTTGATATAAAAAATGGTCACATTGTAACATTTCTACTACTCTCTCCCACCGTCTCTCCTGACAGGTTTCCCTCAAGTACAGGTGCAGGGGGCACCGGCCCTGGCAGCCAGGGGTCAGCAGGCACTGGCACTGGCCCTGTTTTCAATGAAGATAACGATGATGACCTTTACGGATAAGCATATACTGCCCCTCAGTGGCCAGTCCTGGGATCACACCTGTACAAAATCTCACCAGATTCCAAATTTTTAGGACTTTGTGCTTATTTCATGTGTTCCTTTTTTGTATAATTTCCCTTGGGTGGAGAAAGCATGTAGCCGCTTGGTTTGCTCTGGCTTAGATGTTGGTTGGGGACAAGGTTAGGATTTGGAAATTGAAAGAGATTGTTTGCCGTTGGCGGGGGAGGGGTGTTAAGTGGCCTCATTCTCAGTATATCACAACTCTACATTGAATGGCTTTAGTGATGGGATTCTCTGCTAGACTATATGAAAGAAGAAAAAACATATTGCTAATGACTTCCTCTTTTTTTTTTTTATGAACAGTAGCATATAATGTATTAAGAGTTTGTCAAGGTTATGTTGTTGAAAATAAAATCTCTCAAAATGGAAATGTTACTGATGTCGGCTTGTTTGTTTTTTTCACTGACAAGATTGAACTTGATTAGTTCTTTTGATTGAATACTTTAACAGTTCGCAACTAGTACAGTGGTACGATTTATACAATAAGGGCTTGTTTTCATTGGTCTTGTGTATTCAATTCATCAAGCATTTTGTGATCAGACATATGTAGCGAATGGGGTTATTCTGTAACTGACCACTCTTGACATTGGAAGAAATTGTTGCGCAGCATGAATTATTTTTATTATATCCATTAGATATATTCGTAACATAAGTGGCAGTGTAAAACTGGTGACCAAAATCATGCTGCATATGGAACAAGAAACTTTTTTTGTGTGTGCATCTATGCTCCATCAGTAAGCATCATGGAAGGGGAAGTGTGGGTGTCCTGCATCTCTCCAGACTTTCTTGCCATTACTCTGTGAAAAGATGATGAAAGTTAGTTCTGCGGAGACGAGGAACATACAGTATCTTGCTTCTTAAGTGTGAGACTAGTTGTGCCTTTACCCAGCATACTGGAATTGAACAGATTTAGTTGAAACATTTTGCTGAGGTTCTTTTCAAACATGACTATCCAGGAAAAATAATTATGAGTCCTCTACTCAGTCAGTTTAATGATTTAGACTAGGGTGACGGTTCTATTTGCTTTTCTCAGACTACAGTATTATTACAGAGATTGAGATATAGTATTTTGCCTAAAGGCAGGTCATACATAGTCAATCTTGTGGTATACTGTATGTACGTGTAGCTGTTTTAAGGCAGGACATTTAAGTTCTCACCCGTGGTAACAAATCCTTGTATAATTTAAGGTGTTTGAATGAATTGGTCACCTCTACTGCGGGAACAATGAAGCGTTCGTTCCGGTTGATAGAGTCAATCTGCTTCATGTCTTCCTCTGACAGGGAGAAGTCAAACACCTGCAGGTTTTGCTGGATTCGGGCAGGTGTTACACTCTTAGGGATGCACACCACACCCCTCTGGACATGCCACCTACCACACACAACAGGTTCACACTGTAATCACAAAATTGTCGACTTCGGAAGCAGCCATAAACACCAGCCAGTAGCTCTGGCTGAGGAGATAGTTGGAGTTACCTGAGTATAATCTGAGCAGGCGTCTTGTGGTATCTCTGAGCGAGAGCCCCCAGTCGTGGGTCATCCAGCAGGCGTGGCTCATTAGGGGAGGCCCAGGGTCGGTCTCCGCTGCCGAGAGGACTGTAGGCCGTCGCACAAACCCCCACCGACCTAGACAGAGGTATAAACTGTAATGCACATTTTTAACAAATAGTGTGAAAGGAATTTTAGGTTGCAATAATAACACAAAAGGGAGCAGAGGCGGTCTGTAACATAATACAAAATAATACACAAGCAAACATATGCTTACTGACCGACAATGAGATAGCAGGTCTGCTTGGGATAAATATGGATGGCATTCGACCTACGGCGAAGACAAAAGGATGTTTAGAGTTTATTCATAATAATAAAATAAATTTCCCAAATATCTTGTTCAATACCTGGTTGACCACAGGCTTGTGTTTGGCCATGCTGATGATATCACCAGTCTGCCTCGCATTGAAATTGGACAAGCCTATGGCCTTGACCAGACCATTGTCCACTAGCCTCTCCATAGCAATCCAAGTGTCTCGGTAGTGTATGTCAGCATAACACACACTCCCATCATCCCTTCGAGGCATCAGCTCTTTCCCCCGCCTTAAAATATGAACATAAACAAAAACATCTCAAGGCATTGTAACAGCAGCATAATCTAAAGCCTTTTCACGCTGGGCCACGCAAGGAGCCATGTTAACCACGTAAGCCTATATAATTTGTTGCATTACAATAGTTTATTTAACATTTGCCCAAAATAGGGACACCAGGGACTTTCTTAAACTATATGTTTAAGAAATATAGAAGGGAAACAGGTGTACAGAGTCAATATCTGTGATGCTCACTGGAAAGCCATGGGCCAGTGCATGAGGTAGAGGTCCAGGTAAGAGAGACCCAGGTGGTCCAGGCTGGTCTTACAGGCCTCCTCCACATCCTCTGGGTCATGCTTGGTGTTCCACAGTTTGGAGGTCACGAACACCTCCTCACGACGTAGAGCCTGGGGTCATAAAAGGAACATGGACTGTTTAATACAAGTACTGCTCTGATTGATATGGTGGTTTCTAGTAAGGTGAGGTAGATAGAATCCCATCTCACCTTCTGTGGGCCTACTCTGAGAGTCAGAGCCTCTCCCACCTCCTGCTCATTGCCGTACGCAGCAGCACAGTCAATGTGTCTGTACCCACAATCTAGAGCCGCCAGCACAGCCTGTTTCACCTGAACAAACATGAAGAGACCAGGCATAATAATTTGCACCAGAAACAATAATCATATTGAATTATGAGATGATATAGCCTATAAGGCTTTTAGCATAAATTGTGTTGCCTTTATTATTGGTAAGACTAGATGAGTATTTATATATATATCAACCTGTCCAGGAGCACTCTTCCATGTGCCTAGCCCAATTATGGGCATCTTCTGGCCTGATGTCAGAGTCACGAATGAGGTCATTATTCTGGAACTAATGACCTAGGAGAGGAGAGAGGGTGGGGTGAGGTCGGGTGCGATGGCAGGGTGACATGTACCACTCTTGAATGAATGATTAAGTGTTAAAATAGTGCATAGACTGACCAGTTGAATATTCTTGCCATGTACTTTCATCCAGTGACAGGCTGGTCACCATGACTAAGTGCTAACGTTACTGATTATCACCCATATCCCAATTCATTAACTCCACTTCAACAGAAGTCTGTGTATGTGCAGCATGTGCACGATTTCAGCTGACTGTGTGTGTGTGTGTGTGTGTGTGTGTGTGTGTGTGTGTGTGTGTGTGTGTGTGTGTGTGTGTGTGTGTGTGTGTGTGTGTGTGTGTGTGTGTGTGTGTGTGCGTGCGTGCGTGTGCGTGCGTGCGTGCGTGTGTGTTCGTGTGAACAAGCACAAATCTGTGTGAATGCATGTGTTGCTTTTATTATTATTCTTTTATTATTATTATTTGTCAACAAATCAGTCATATTACTATACTTTATAATATTATAACCTACTATCATTACAGTTTTTCTCAGTTGTTTGGTACATTTCTCAAATGATCCTCACCAAGGTTGTTATACTAAAGTTGAATACACAAACTCTCTGTGAACTCTGGCTTATGTCTGTAAATAGCAGATGCAGCTTTATGGCGTTAGCCCCCATTCGTCACAGTGTGGTGCTACTGAAGCACAACACTGATCCCTTTTATGTGTATCATATGATACACTGTCATTCAGAGGGTTCAAAGGAGAGGAGGAGGAGGCCTACAGAAGAGAGGCCAACAACCTGACACAGTGGTACCAGGAGAACAACCTCTCTATCAATGTCGAAAAGACCAAGGAGCTGATCGTGGACTACAGGAAGAGAGGAGAGAGGCTGGACCCCATTTACCATCAATGGGTCTGCTGTCGAGAGACAACAGCTTCAAGATCCTCAGCGCTCACATCACCGAGGACCTATCCTGGGATGGGCACACAGCATTAGTGGATGTGAGCTTCCCTCCATCCAGGATATACACACTGAATGATGTGGCACTACAGGCTTTAGTGACAGTACTATCAAAGACCCCAACCATGGACTGTTGAGCTGCTACTGTCTGGCAAGCGGCACCTCAGCATCAAGGCCCGGAACAGCAGGCTCCTGGACAGCTTCTTTATTTTTCAACCATAGAAACACTGGATAATAATGGCCTGGTGCCTGTCTGCCTGTTATGCGCACACACATGCACACGCACACAGATGCAGCTGTGCATAAGCGGTCAAAAAAACACATACACATATGCATATATATACACAGTATATACGTACATAGGGTGCAATGTGTTACAGTAAACATAAACACATACAGATAACTGCATGCACACACACACACAGGCAAATGTACACACAAATTATAACACTGTTATTGTAACATACTTTTGGATTTGTTTTACAGTATCTTTATTGTGATTTTATTTTTTTGTTGTTTTTCTTGTTGCTACAGTGATGAGGAGTGAAAAGCCAAGAATTGTAGTCTTTTATACTTGCATAATGGGACATAACAATAAACATCTTCAATCTTGAATCTGGCTGCAGTTGTTTCTGTTCACATAACCAAGGGTGGTTTTCTCAACATGATTCATGAATCACCCAGGTAACTCTACTTCCTGCAGCACAAGCTGGAGAAATGAAACTGAGATTCCATAAATAACCAGTACTGTAACGAATCAGGAAATTATATTTAAATTGTACAGTCAGTGAATGAATACTCAATCTACTTCTTAGCAACATGCTTTTCCTTTGACTGACATTTGCTTTCCAATAATGCAGGATCATTCATGTGGTATAAGCACAGTATGGAGAAGGAATTAGCTCTTACCTCTGACAGCTCTGATGGGCGGACTAGTGAGTGGCTGATCACCAACAGTGTCCCTCTGCCTTTTACACAGACCAAGGTCAAAGTCTGCCAGCTTTTGTTGATCTGTAACTCAAACTGATGGAAAACATCCAAAATGTACTAGTCATCAAAAGAGGCCCAGCCAAGACAAACAAGAGCTAATGTATATACATCGTCAAAGACAAGCTACCGTAATCACATACGTGTGTGTGTGTGTGTGTGTGTGTGTGTGTGTGTGTGTGTGTGTGTGTGTGTGTGTGCGTGCGTGCGTGCGTGCGTGCGTGCGTGCGTGCGTGCGTGCGTGCGTGCGTGCGTGCGTGCGTGCGTGCGTGCGTGCGTGCGTGCGTGCGTGCGTGCGTGCGTGCGTGTGGTGTGTGTGTGTGTGTGTGTGTGTGTGTGTGTGTGTGTGTGTCCTTTGTACAAGGCATTTCTTGTACTTCTGTTTATGTGGGCATAAATACATATTTGTGTGTATTGTGTGTGTGTGTGTGTGTGTATATATATATATATATATACATATACATATACATATACATATACATATACATATACATATACATATACATATACATATACATATACATATACATATATATATATATATATATATATATATATATATATATATATATATTATTATTTTTTTTTTTTCTGGCCACCCCGGCACCCTACGAGATCACGAACAGATCATGTCAGTATCATAGTAAGAATCATGTCAGTATCATGTCAGTATCATGGTCAGTATCATGGTCAGAATCATGGTCAGTATCATGGTCAGTATCATGTCAGTATAATGCAGACCTGCCAACCCTTCTGTTCTCACCAGGAGACTCCTGTTATTTGACCCCATCTCCTGGACGTCTCCCATTCTTCCATTTCTTCTGTTCTTATCCTGTTTTGGGGTATTCCACCCTTTTTGTGTGCCCCCTCACTATATGCAGCCACGGCCATTCATGTTAATTTGCTAGTTCCTTGAGTTTTTGATATGCAAATCACAATGGCAGTATTTGATTGTTCTTTTTGTTGGAAGGTGTGAGTGGGCAAGGTGTGAGTGGTGTCTCTCTCTCTCTCTCTCTCTCTCTCTCTCTCTCTCTCTCTCTCTCTCTCTCTCTCTCTCTCTCTCTCTCTCTCTGAGGTTGGCAGGTATGGTTTAGGTTACAGAAGCTGTCACTTTGATCATCAACTTCATGTTCAAATGTGTTTACCTGTAGTCTACAGGTAGACACATGATCTACAGAAAAATCTCCTGTTATCGGACGGTCTGAGGTTGGCAGGTATGGTATAATGATCAGAATCATGGTCAGAATCATGTCAGTATCATAGTCAGAATAATGTTAGTATCATGGTCAGAATCATATCAGTATCATAATCAGAATCATGTTAGTATCATGGTCAGAATCATGTCGGTATCATAATCAGAATCATGTTAGTATCATGGTCAAAATCATGTCGGTATCATAATCAGAATCATGTTAGTATCATGTTCAGAATCATGTCAGTATCATAATCAGAATCATGTTATTATCAAAGTCAGAATCATGTTAGTATCATGGTCAGAATCATGTCAGTATCATGACAGACTTTTTTGCAGTTGGGGCGCAGCAGGTGGCGCCCTAGGCAACTGCCCTGGTTGCCTATGCCTAGAAACGCCCTTGGCCGTAAGATAAGATAAGGCAAGATAAGATAAGATAAGACTAAAAGTTGGCAGAACAGAGAAATAAGTTCAGTGGGGCAGCCTGTGTGATTCAGGGGATATTTATGGTGTTTGATGTCAAGGTGAACAAGTACAGACTGGGGAAAAGTATAGACATAAACAGAGAAAGTTCACAGCTAAGGTTTATTTGTCATTTCAAAACTATCATCAGCCTTATCAAAAGCACAAAAGCAATGACAGTGAGTCTTTCAGTAACCATACTTACACTCACACTCTCTCTCTCGCTCTCTCTCACACACAGTAGTACAGTACTTCACCATGGTCCTTGAGCAATTCTAACATTATGTGCTGAGTAATCAGAAATCCACTCAAGAAGTCATTCTGTCAATGACCTTATAATCTGTCAAAATCTCTTGTGACATAAAAGTGCATCAAGCAACATTGCATTCAAACATTTTCCCATACACTGGATAGATAAGGATGGAACAACTGTGGGAAAAGCTGTGGAGGGCCTTTAGTGCCCCCTACAGTTTCAGAGAACAGCTGCTGCAGTATATTATTAAAACTGCTTTCTAGACAGTCTAATCAGTCAAAAACAGATGTACATTTCCGTATACAGATATGTTACAGAAATCGGAAGCCACAGTCAAATCACAAATTTGGGACTACAAGAAACCAAATGCAGGACTCCAGGGTTGTCTTGCACTGAAGCATGGATTGAAACAAGGACAATAGAACCTAGCCTCCACTTTGCAGCTGGGTTTCCCAGAGGATTCCTCACATCTTCAGCTACAATGAACGTAGCAACGGTGAATTTCATGTTGAAGATCCTTTTTGGAAACCCAGACTGCACAGTTGAGGTAACTCTGAGAGTATACAATGTAACAAAATGGACCTGTACACTCTCAAAGTCAAATGAACACTCAGGATTTTACAGTGTGTAAATATGAGGCCATAAGTGCTTTGTATATCACTATGATTAGACTGTTCCCTGCCATTTTACATACAGTGCAATGTGCTATATTTTTCAGCATTATTGAAATTACAAGGTTAAAAACACGTCAGCCAGCTCCAAGTTGTTGGTACCACACAGCGTACAATATTGTGCTTTATGTTGTTATGACAATACATGTAATTGGACTTTACTGTGTGAAGTGTGTGTGTGTGTGTGTGTGTGTGTGTGTGTGTGTGTGTGTGTGTGTGTGTGTGTGTGTGTGTGTGTGTGTGTGTGTGTGTGTGCGAGTGTGTGTGTGTATGTGTGTGTGTGTGTGTGTGTGTGTGTGTGTGTGTGTGTGTGTGCGAGTGTGTGTATGTGTGTGTGTGTGTGTGTGTGTGTGTGCGTGTGCGCGAGTGTGTATGTATGTGTGTGTGTGTGTGTGTGTGTGTGTGTGTGTGTGTGTGTGTGTGTGTGTGTGTGTGTGTGTGTGTGTGTGTGTGTGTGTGTAAAGTGTGCGAAAAACCAGGCTAAGGCACTTTAAAGTCCCTCAGATTGTGAGGCTGGTAATTCAGACTAACCAGAGCTCAAGGTGAAAGCACCCATTTCTTATGTGGATATTGTATAGAGTTATTCTTTTCCATTCAAAATACCATAGGGTCTCAATAGCATGTGGCATATAGGAACTGTGTGGCGATTTTCCTCATATGGATATGAAGCATCAATTGACGGTGAAAAAATACTAAATACTAAAAGAGTAAGAGAATAAATCAATTGTCTCTAAACACAGACATTATCAAATGTAACTCAATATCATAAATGACACAGAGTCACATACCTGACAGAATCGCCAGGCTGATTTGTTTAGTTCTGGAACACGGTTCTTAGATGACTTGACATTAAGACGACCCTATGGTATTTTCAATAGAAAAGATACTTCCGTGACCATGGAGATAACGGAGTGATGTCAGGACTTCAATACTCTATTCGCTTGGTTTACTGTGCTGTTATGTGATTGTCAACCTCAGATCTTCCAAAGCAGCATAAGAAACACAAGATACATAATTTTATAGTCTGGGACTTCTGGTGCAATTCACCTACTGTAGCACCCATTGTAACACAGCTGTTGGACTGTGGTTCTGACTTGCGGAGAGATACATTACAAAACTGTTGGATGGCACCAAGAGGTCATGCATGAGGCTCTGTCCAGCTCTAAGCAAACAGGCAGTTTTGAACTGAACTGACATACACACCGAAACTGCTGTCGGTTCTACACTCAAGGTCAAAGCAAATAATCCCATTTGAAACTTCCTTCGGAAAAGAAAATCCCAGAAAATCTTTTATTTTTGTAAATATTGGATGCTTCGTTCGTTGTATCACAAAAAGACAAAAACCGGGCCAGCTGGACAGCATATAAAACCATTAAAAAAAAGAGAGAGAGTTAAGAAAAGAAGTCCCGGTAAAAGCCAAAAGTAGGCCATGTTCATCCTCGGTATTACTGTCTCTGTGCGTACACAAAATAAACACAAACAACAATATCCCAATACTGCAGTTTGTCTTGGCACTTCACTCTCCCTCTAGAAAAGTCCCTGTTTATATTAGTGTCTGTTTAACACCATGTGGAATAAAAACAAGGCTGGGGATTTTGGAGTGGCAACTAGAAGTAAGATGAATAGAATATGGTCAAATAAAACAAAACATCACGGCTGTTGAAAGAAAGGAAGATTATCTATTGTGTATTCTGTATGTTTGGCAGTGGGAGTAGGGCCGTGTTGAGTCTGGAGGGTTTGTGTGTGTGTGTGTGTGTGTGTGTGTGTGTGTGTGTTGGGGTGGGGGGGGGGGGTCAAGTCTCCCTAAGACTGGGGCAGGTGTTGTCTAATAATCTCCCTGGACTGAGGGGGGATCCTGTCAGGGAAACGAATGGAAAACTCTACGATGAGGTCACCACGCTGCGATGGGCTCTTGGGCAATGGCAGGCCTTCCCCTCGTACACGCTTTACCGTTCCTGGCTTGATGATCTCGTGACACGGGAGCGATATCACACGGTTTTCCAATGTTGGAATGCTAACAGTACAGCCACACAATGCCTGGGAAGAGAAGAGAAGAGAAGAGAAGAGAAGAGAAGAGAAGAGAAGAGAAGAGAAGAGAAGAGAAGAGAAGAGAAGAGAAGAGAAGAGAAGAGAAGAGAAGAGAAGAGAAGAGAAGAGAAGAGAAGAGAAGAGAAGAGAAGAGAAGAGAAGAGAAGAGAAGAAAAGAGAAAAGAAGTTAAACATCTTTCGTATAAACTGCATGCCAAGGTAGATGACTTCATGTTTCCATGACCAACCAAAAATCTTCAACATCACTTTCTGTTTCGCTGCCTTTCACGGTATCATTTAAATTACACAGCCCCACACATGATAAATCAGACCAGAAGTGTTTTTTTGGTCTACAGAGCACATATTTTGCATTATGGAACATAAAGGGAAACATGACTTGGCAGAGGCTCAATTCCCAGAGAGCAGGACAGCAATGCCAGCTACTTCAGCACTGGAAAACTTTTCCGGTTTTGGACG